>NW_027140588.1:0-300000 GCF_036365525.1 Heterodontus francisci | reverse complement strand
TGAAGTTAGCTGAACAGGTTAACAAACAGTTAACAAAGCAAATAGATACTTAGGCTTTATTAATAGAGACACAGAGTAGAATAGGATGTTATATTAAACCTATAGAAAAGACTAGTTCATCTCCACCTGGAATATTGTGTCCAATACTGGGAAACCCACTTTAGGTAGCACATGAAACCTTTGGAGAGGGGATAAAAGAGTTTTACTGGAACTTTTCCAGGGATGAGGGATTACAGTTATGTAGGTGGGATTGTTCACCTCAGAGCAGGGAAATTTAAAAGGAGATCTGATCGAAATGTTTAAGATTATGAAGGATTTAGATAAATTAAATAAAATGAAATTGTTTCCAATGTGTGAGGGGCCATTAACCAGAGGACACAGATTTACAGTGATTGGAAACAAGAAGCAGAGGTGACACAGGGATTTTTTTATGCAATGGGTGTTTCGGATTTGCAATGTGTGGTCTGATAGGCTGAAGGATATAGAGTCAATAGTAGATTCCAAACGGCAATTGGATAGATATCTTAAGGCGAAAAAAATGGAAGAATCTGGGAAAGAGCCCGGGTGTGGGACTAACTGGAAGCTCTTCAAAAGTGACAGCACAGACTTGATGGACCAAATGGCCTCCTTCAGTGCAATGCTATTCTATAATTCTATGATTGTTCCTGCCTGTACTTTCCCAATACTCCTATCCTTTCACCAGGTGTTTGATAATGTCCCACATAACAGCTGTGTTACCAAATTAAAAACACATGGGATTAAAGGACCAATATCAGCCGTGACTCAGTTTGCAGCTCTCTCCCCTTTCAGTCACAAGCTTCTAGGATCAAGTGTCACTGCAGGACTTGATCACAAGAATCAAGGCTGACACTGTAGTGCAATACCGTGGGAGTATTGCACTGCCAGATGCACCATCTTTAGAATGAAACGTTAAACCAAGGCCCCGTCTCTCCTCTCAGGTGGATGTTAAATATCCCATCGTACTATTTAGAAGCAGAGTAAGGGAATTATTCCCTGTGTCCTGGTCAATATTTATCATTCAATCAACATCACAAAAACAGGACTGATTATTATCACATTGCTGCTTGTGGGAGCTTGCTCTCCGTCATAGATTACAAGAGTGACCACACTTTAAAAAGTACCAGTTGGGAGTAAGATGCTTTGTGACGTCCAGTGGTCATGAAAGGCGCTATAGAAATGCAGCTCTTTTTTATATTCAGTGCCAGCATGCAGGAAGTTAGCTAAGTGACAGAAAGCAGAGAGTAGTGGAGAATGGTTGTTGTTCAGTCTGGAGGGAAGTACACAGTGGGATTCCCCAGGGTCACTGTTGGGATCACTGTTGCTGTATGTTAATACAATGGGCTTGTGTACAGAGGGGATAATGTCAAAGTTTTCAGATGGCAGGAATCTCAGAAATGTTAATAAACAGTGTGAAGGATAGTAACAGACTTCAGGAGGACAGAGACTGACTGGTAAAGTGGGCAGGAACATGGCAGATGTAATTTAACACAGTGAAGTGTGAAGTGAGACATTTGGGTAGGACGTATGAGGAGAAACAATATAAACTAAATGGTACCATTATAAAGTGGGTGAAGGATTAGAGAGACCTGCGGTGTACACACACAGATCACTGAAGGTAACATGTAGTGTCCTTGGTGTTAGAGAGAGGCACAGAGTAATAAAACTCAGGAGGAAATGCTGATTTTTATACATCATTGGTTTGGTCCCATCTGGAGAATTGTGTCCAATTCTGATATGATTTTCAAGAATATGGGATATGGACAGGGGGATGCGACTAATTGTAGGGGTGAGGCCATGGAGGGATTCAAACACAAGAATGAGAATATTTAAATTGAGGTGCTGCCAGACCGGGAGCCAATGTAGATCAGTGAGCACAGGGGTGATGGGTGATCGGGATTTGATGTGAGTTAGGATACAGGCAGCAGAGTTCCGGATGGGCTGTGGTTTATGGAGGATTATAACTGGAAGGGTGACCAGGACAGAATTGGAATAGTCTAGTGTGGATTTAACAAAGGCACGGATGAGGGTTTATGCAGGAGATGTTTTGAGACAGAGGTGGAGACGGGTGATATTACAGAAGTGGCAGTAGGCAGGTTAAGTGATGGAGAGAACATGGCGATGAACTCAGCTCAGGTATAAATAGAACATAGAGGTAGTAAACTGTCTGGTTCAGCCTCAGACATTGGCCAGTGAGGTGGATACAGACAGTGGATCGGGAACAGATTTTGTGAGAGAGACTGAAGACAGAGGCTTCAGTATTCCCAGTATTTACATGGCAAGAACACAAATCAGTGACATATGGTTTATAGATCTAATAGTTGGATACAGAGACTTACCAGGGACACCAATAATAGCGAGGATAGGATAGTAAATCGTTTCAATCATCTTTAGTGCATAATAGATGCACATTTCTAATGTTCTCCAATAATAATCTGCAGTAAATTCGCCAAACCAATAGGAAAAACTCTTGCTGCCCATTTTGGTAACATTCCAATCTATTGTTCTCAGATTCTGATCAATCCTTTTCCGCTCTCTGGAGCTGCTGTTAGTGTGGAGGTGACGCTCCCGGCTTGGAACAACACATTGGAGGAAATCCCTTATTAATAGAAGTGGAAAACTTTCCAATGACACAATTAGAGTCCATGGAGACTGACATTAATTACACACACTGAACAAACAGATTCAGTTAACCCCTGTCAAACCAACAATTAGTGTTCCAAAATAAAGTAGAACAGTGACCCAGACTGGGTGTTATGTATGAGGTTTGTTAAGGGAAGGAGTGGTAGAGTCACTGGCCAGAAGCTTTCACTCCTCCTTGGCTATGGGAGTAGTGACAGGGGAGTGGAGGACTGTAAATTATGCACCCTGTTTAAAAAAAGAGATGGGATAAACCCTGTAACTTCTGACCAATCAGTCTAATGTCGGCGATTGGAAATTTCTGGAGGCCATAACCCAGCTCAAAAATATATCTTTCTTGGAAAAACATCTGATAATAAATGACAAACAGGATGGATAGCTTGATAACCAATCATGTCTGATAATCTTGATCAAGTTAGTTGATGACATAACTGTGGGTGTTGATGAGGTCAGCTTGTTTCGTGTTATGTATATGAACTTTCAAAAGGCCTGTCATCAAATGACATTTCATAGACTTGTTATGAAAAATGGAAGACATGGATTAATGTGACAGTGATAGTGTGGATATGACATTGACTCAGGGACAGAAAGCAGAGAGAAGTTGTGAACAGACATTGTTTATTCTGGGGGAGGGGGAGTGTACAGTGCTATTTCTCAGGGGTCAGTGTTAGAACCAGTGCTGTTCCTGACATATAGATAGATACATGATATAGAATTAAATGTAAAAATAAACAATTTCAACTCCTGCAGATGACATGAAACTCATATGCAAGAGTGGCAAAGGCGCAGACCACAGAATTATCCAACCTCACAGACTGTGTATTTTTTTTTTATTTATCATGGACTCTCATCCAACACCAGTGTATTTCTCACTCTAATTTATTTGTGTGTGATTCTCATGTGAGTTTGTGCGTGAATGTGTAGCGTACATGTTTATTATTTTATTTAGATCAGTTTAGTTTGTTAAGTATAATAAACTCACCTCTTGTTTAATCTCAAGAAAACCTGTCTGATTGGCTCTTTCACGAGCACAATAAAAGTACAAGGTAAAATACTCTCTGAGGTGGTCAGCACGTCCACTGCTAAAAAAGGAATAAAGCCTTTGTGGTCAAATCTGAGATAGGACAAGAGGGGACCTGGGACCACTCCTCACATGGCTGTAACAGAAATTGATTGTAACCCAATGACAAACGAGAAATTAGAAGTAGGAAAAACAATTGATTCCCAGCAGAAAAATGAAGATTTCAATGTAGGTTTTATTGTGGCGTTCGCTGCTACAGCACTAAAAAGTTCACATTCGGAGACAGTACCATCCTAAGCCACAGTTTATGAAAATATGAACAGATGAATTAGGAGCAGGAGTAGGGCACTCGGCCCCTCAAGCCTGCTCTGCCATTCAATAAGATCATGACTAATCTGATTGTAAACTCGACTTCACATTTCCACCAGCCCCCGATAATCTTCACCCCCTTGCTTATCAATAATCTATCTACCTCTGCCTTACAAATATTCAAAGACTCTGCTTCCAGCGCCTTTTGAGGAACAGAATTCCAAAAATCCACGATCCTCACAGAAAAAAAATCTCCTCATCTGTGTGTTAAATGGGTGACCCCCCCCCCCCCTATTTTTAAATAGTGTCCCCTAATTCTAGATTCTCCCACAATGGGAAACATCCTTTCCACATCCACCCCGTCAAGACCCCTCAGAGTCCTATATGTTTCAATCAAGTCGCCTCTTGCCCTTCTAAACTGCAGCGGATACAAGCCTAACCTGTCCAATATTCCCTCATAAGACGGCCCACCCATTCCAAGTATCAGTCTAATAAGCCTTCTCTTTACTGCCCCCAATACATTTACATTCTTCTATTAACAAGGAGACCAAAACTGTACACAATACTCCAGATGTGGTCTCACCAATGCCCTGTGAAACTGAAGCATGACCTCCATACTTTGGTATTCAATTTCTCTTGCAGTAAACAATAACATTCTATTAGCTTTCCAGTTACTTGCTGTACCTACATACTAGCCATTTGTGATTCATACACTTGGACACCCAGATCCCTCTGCATCTCAGAGCACTGCAATCTCTCACCATTTAGATAACAGGCTTCCTTTTTATTGTTCCTGCCAAAATGGGCAATTTCACACTTTCCTGCAGTATGCTCCATTTTCCAGGTCTTTTCCTACTCACTTAACCTATCTATATTCCTTTGCAGTCCCCTATGTCCTGTTCACAACTTAGTTTCCTACATATCTTTGTGTCATCGGAAAATTTAGCAACTATACCTTCGGTCCCTTCATCCAATTCATTAATATAAATTGTAAAAAGGTGAAGCCCCAGCACTGATCCCCATTGCACACCACTCCTTTAATCTTGCCAACCAGAAAATGACCCATTTATGCCGACACTCGGTTTCCTGTTCGCTACTCAATCTTCTATCCATACCAATAAGTTACTCCCTTCACCATGAGCTTTTATTTTCTGCGATAAACTTTGATGTGGCATCTTATCAAATGCCTTATAGAAATCTCAGTACAGTACATCCACCGGTTCCCCTTGATCCACAGCACATGAAACTCCATCAAAGAACTCCAACAAACTGATTAAACATGATTTAACTTTCATAAATCCATGTTGATTCTGCCTGATTACCTCGATTTGGTCTAAGTGCCGATTATACCACCTCTAATAATAGCTTCCAACTTTTTCCCCAAGACAAATGTGAAGCTAACTGGCCTGTAGTTTCCTGCTTTCTGTCTGCCTCCCTTTTTGAATAAAGAAGTTACATACAGAGTGAAGTAACTCGGTACAGGTTAAAACCCTGTCTGCTGGAAAGTTCAGTAATGTAGCTGGAAGGTTAGGGATTACACTCCGTCCAAAAGCTAGGAAACCCGAAATAGTAAGACTGTGACCAACCATATTTCACTTGAAGCTGAAGGCTCAAACAGGGTTAGAATCACTAACAGATAGAGTAATGTTAGCTAAGGTAAAACTAGAACAGAAGAGACTTGAATTAGAATTCCAGAGAGAGCGAGAAAGAGCAGAATGAGAGTCAAGAAAGGGAAAAAGTAAGAGTGTTCCAGAAGGAGAAGGAGAAAAGGGAGTTAAGGTGGCTCAAACAACTAGAGGAATTCCCAGTACACCCAGTGAAGGCACAGCTGCTGACGGAGCTATCCCGAGCTCAGGACCATGTGCTGAGCTCTGAAAGTTCTCCCAGTTCATTCTAAAGTTCAATGAGGAGGATATGGCAGCACTTTTCATTACTTTTAAAAAAATTTCAAAGCAACTGCAATGACCGTCAGAGAACTGGATGCTGGTTTTACAAAATAAAATGACAGGAAAGATGAAAGTTCATCAGATTATGAGCGGACTGAAAATGATATCCTGGCCCATATGAGAAAGTACTGGAGCTGGACCAGCAGAAATTCAGAATCTTTGGAAAGCAGCTTGACCAAACCTACCTGGCGTTTGAAAGAGTTAAGCAATTTGGGAACATTGGAACATAGGAGCAGCAGTAGGACATCGAGCCTGTTCCACCATTCAATATGATAATAGCTGATCATCCACTTCAATGCCTTTTTCCGACACAATCCCCATTTCCCGTTATGTCACTGGTATTTAGGCCGAGGCATTGAGGACCAGAGTCGGGATGTCATGTTGTGCATAACGTTGGTTAGGCCGCATTTGGAGTATTGTGGGCAGTTCTTGTCGCCACACTACACAAAAGATGTGATTAAGCTAGAGAGGGTGCAGAAAAGATTCACAAGGATGTTGCCTGGTTTGAAGGGATTGAGTTATAAAGAGAGACTGGATAGGCTGGGTCTGATTTCCCTGGAACGAAGGAGGCTGAGAGGAGACATGATAGAGGTATATAAAATTATGAGAGGCATAGATAGGGGAGATAGTCAGAGTCTGTTTCCCATGGTAAGGGTGACTAAAACTAGAGGGCATAGATTTAAGGTGAGAGGGAGGAGGTTTACAGGGATCAAAGGGGTAAATGTTTCACACAAAGAATAGTGGGTATCTGGAATGATCTGCCTGAGGAGGTGGTGGAGGCAGGAACAGTAGTGACATTCAAGAGGCATTTGGACAGGTACTTGAATGAGCAAGGCATAGAGGGATATGGAATTAATGTAAGCAGTTGGGATTAGTATGGATCGGCATTATAGTCAGCCCAGACGCGGACGGCCAAATGGCCTGTTTCGATGCTGTACTACTCTATGACTCCATTTATAAATCTGTTAATATCTGCTTTAAACATACTCAATGACTGAGCTTCCACAGCCCTCTGGGGTAGAGAATTCCAAAGATTCACAACCCTCTGAGAAAAGGCATGTCTCCTCATCTCTGTCCTTAGTGGATTTCCACTTATTTTGAAATTGTTTCCCCTGGTTCTAGATTCCCCAACCAGGGGAAACATGTTAGCTGCATCTACCCTGTCTATCACTTTCAGTATTTTGTAGGTTTCAATGAGATCACCTCGCATTCTTCGAAACTCTAGAGAATACAGGCCCAGTTTCCCCAATCTCTCTTCGTGGGACAGTCTCGCCATCTCGGGAACAAGTTTGATGAACCGTCATTGCACTCCCTCTATGATCATAACATCCTTCCTAAGGTAAGGGAACCAAAACTGAACACATTACTCCAGGGGCAGTCTAACCAAGGTTCCATACAATTGCAGCAAAACGTCGCTACTACTGCACTCAAATCCACTTCAATAAAGGCTAACATACCATTAGTCTTCCTAATTGCTTTCTGCACCTGCATGTTTGTTTTCAGTGACTTATTGACGAGGACTCCAGGTCCCTTCGTACAACTACACTTTCTAATTGTCTTACCGTTTAAGAAATACTCTGCACATCTGTTCCTGCTACCGAAGTGGATAACCTCACATCTTTCCACATTATATTTCAACTGCCATGTTCTTGCCCACTCACTACGGCTGTCCAAATCCCCTTGAAGCCGCTTTGCATCTTCCTCGCAACACTCATTCCCATCTAGTTTACTGGCATCGAAAACCTGGAAATATGTGGTCCCCACATCCAAGTCATTGATACGTATTGTGAACTGCCGGGGCCCAAGCACTGATCCCTGTCGTACCCCGCTAGTCACAGCCTTCCAAGGCAAGAATTGCCCATTTATTCCTACTCTCTGCTTTCTGCCTGTTACCTAATCCTTAATCCATGCCAGTACATTATCTCCTATCCCATGTGCTTCAATTTTACTAACCAACCTCCTGTCGGGGACTTTATCAAAAGCTTTCTGAAAATCCAAGTATACCACGTCCACCGACTACCCTTTATCAATTCTGTGAGCAACATCCTCAAAAAACTCCAACAGGTTCGTCAAACATTGTTCCCCATTTATATATCCATGTTGACTCTACCTAATCAGATCCATTTATCACATTCTTTGGAATAGAGTATAGCTTGTTCCCAGCGACTGATGTAAGGCTAACATGTCTGTAGTGCCCTGTTTTCTCTCTCCCTCCATTCTTAAATACTGGGGAGACATTTTCTATCTTCTAATCTACAGGAACAGTTCCAGAATCTACAGAATATTGAAAGATATTCACCAATGTATCCACTATTTCCAAAGCTTCCTCTTTCAACACTCTGGGATGTAGAATATCAGGTCCTGGGGACATGTCAACCTTCAGCTCCATTAATTTCTCCAAGTCAACCTTCTTACTTATACTAATTAAATCCATTTCCTTATTCACCCGAATCCCTTGGATCTCTTGTTCTGAGAGATTTCTTGTATCTTCCTCAGTGAAGACAGACACAAAGTAATCATTTAGCTTCTCTGCCATTTCTCTATTCCCCATTATAAATTCTCCTGACACTGCCTGTAATGGACCCACATTTGTCTTAGCTAAACGTTTCCTTTTCACGTATCTATAGAAGATTTTACAGTCCATTTTTGTGTTTGTTTTTGGCCAGTGATATGAGCGCTCAAGATAGAGCCCACATATGAAACCCTCAGAGCGGTGATCCCTCTCGACAAGTTCACAAACTCGCCCCCTCCCAGTAAAACCCACATAGAGGGACAGAAGGTTCAAAGGTATTCTGGCTGATGAATTTTCCCATGTACACAAAGCCTTAACCCCAGAGGAAAACCCTTTCCTCGTCACCCCAAAGATCCGAGAATAAAAGGTGGAAGGGAGATCGGAGCCCGAGCAGCCATGGGCAAGAAGCGGGACACACAAGGGTCCATCCTCAGGCCAAATAGGTGCTGAGAGCAGGAGTAATGGCTGAAGATCTGCGTGTTTCCACAGTAATAAGGCAGATCACCATCGAGTTGACTAATGAAAGTGACGGGGAAAACCTGTAGGAATAATGAGAGTCCACCTGTTCAGTGCTGGAAAACGGGCCCTGATGGAAAGCACAGCAGGTCAGGCTGTGCCTTTAACTGTAACAGTCAGACACAGTAACCCCACCACAGAGAGTGCGGGAAAACTTAACAAAATCCCTGAGAGTTACCAGGAATTTGTATTCCAAGGAAAAGTGACCCCATACCCCTCGAGTGGGACAAGCAAGCCCATAGTCATACTGAGGGATACAGGGGCCAAACAAACCCTTCTGCTGGGAAAAGACCTTTACCCGAGAGAGTGAAGTGAACGCTAGAGTGTTAGTGAATGGTATCGGAAGATGATATATGACCATACCTGTATATCGACTGCACTTGGAATGTGACCCAGTTTCAAGACTGCTAACCATGGGGATTGTACCTAGTTTACCGGTGGAGGGGTCGATCAGCTCCTGGGTAATGATCTGACAGGGGAAAAGGTGGCATCTTCCCCAGTAGCTCTGGAGAGACCAAAAGAGGTCAGGGAGACAGAGCAGTTCCAGGAGAAATAAAAACAAGAAATGCTGGAACCACTCAGCAGGTCTGGCAGCATCTGTGAAAAGAGAAGCAGAGTTAACGTTTCGGGTCAGTGACCCTTCTTCGGAACAGTTACGGGAGAAGGTCCCTGGCATTCTTACTGATTGTGTGGTGACTCGGTCCATGGCCAAACAATCCCCTGAACTGACACTGCAGACGGATGACCCTACTGTCTGGTTATCTGAAACCTTCTTTGGGAAGTTAGAGGACCCAAAGGATGTGTTAAACAAATCGTCCTTAGTTGAGGCTCAACAACCTGACCCAGTGTTAAAAAAGGCACAGACAGTCCAAACCAAAACTGAAGCAGAGGGAGTTGCAGAGTGTTACTATTTCAAGAACGAGGTGCTAATGAGGAAGTGGAGACCTCCTTACAGACCTGCGGATGAAGAGTGGACAGTGCTTCATCAGATACGGATGCCACTGAGGTACCTTAAAGAAATATTAAGAATGGCCCACGAACTTCCAATGACTGGACATGTCGGTATATGAAAAATCGAACCCTGCATAAGACAGCATCTTCACTGGCCACAACTCCATAAAGATGTGGTGGAGTTCTGTCAAACTGGTCACATGTGCCAAGTTGTGGGGAAGCCCCAAGCTGCAATAAAACCTTCACCCCTAATTCCCATACCAGATTTTGGGGAACCCTTCAGCAGAATGCTAGTGGATTGTGTGGGACACCTGCTGAAAACAAAACGGGATTACCAGTATCTTCTCACCATTATGGATGTGGTGACCCGATTCCCAGAGGCCATTATCCCGAAGAACTATCTCTGCCAAGGAGGGGCTAACCCAATTCTTTCCCCGATATGGGCTGCCTGCTGAGATCCAGATGGAACAGGGCACACATTTTGTATCAAGTATTTTTGAAAAGGTAATCTGGACATAACCCAGTGCAAGTCCTCAGCCTACCATCCACAGTTGCAAGGTGCTTTGGAGCGGCACCACCAGACCCTGAAGACAATGATCAGGCCATACTGCTATGAGTAACCCCATGACTGGGACAAAGGGCTGGGATTTCTCCTGTTGGTTACCAGGGACTTATCCAATGATTCCACTGGCTTTAGTCTCTTTGAATTAGTTTATGGACACGAGATGAGAGGTCCTCTTAAACTAATCAAGGAAAAGTTTTTTGGGGCAGAGGGATCAAACTTCCATGTTAGACTACATTTCCTTGCTCTGGGAGTGGCTCACGAGAGACTGTGCCTTGGCTCAGTAACGCCTAAAGACCTCCCAGGCAGCTATGAAAAGGTAATCAGACTGAAATGCCGAGGCTGGAACATTTCAGGACAGAGACCATGTATTGTTACTATTCCCACTGCAGGGTGAATCCCTGAAATCCCAGTTCAGTGGTCCATATCAAGTGGCAAAAGGAATAGCCAGGTAAATTATTTAATTGACACCCCAGACCAAAGGAAAAAAGCAAAGGCTTTGGAGGGTACAGACATGCACAGATCTGTCAGACAGTCAAAAGGGGAGGATTGAAAAGGACAGTGAGGACAGGTTAGAAGAGGGCCATGAGGATTCTCAACTGGAATCCCCTAGTCTCCGATTAGCCAACCCTGAAATGTTAGATAAATTAGACCACACGCTCTCCTCTTTAAATACAACCCAAAAAGGCAACCTAAAAAGGCTGCTAACAGCATTTACAGAAAGCTGCAAGGGCAAGGTAAGTTCCAAAAAAGGCAAGTAGATGGTGAGGGAGGTGCCTCACCTAGTTGAAGAGCCGCAGTAGAGTGAAGTGAAAGCTGGACAGACACTTGCGAGCACTAATGTCCCAGAGGACATAGGGCAGATCAGAAAAAAATGATGCTCCCTACAGTAAAGGGAAAAGTGAGGGCGAAATACCCTAAAATAAATAGCATTTGTGTACCTCACCAGAAGCTAAAAGTGAGGTCAGTGTGGATCTACCCACTGAAGAACACAATGATCAGGTCCCAAACCGAAAGCGAAACAAACCCAATAAAAAAACCAATTTATTACACATTGTCAGTTTAGGGAGGAAGTTTAGACAGGAACCTGAATGGTGAAAGCTTCATTGCAGGAGAGAAAAAAAAGGTCGAACCCGACACATCATCATCCCAGACAAAACACCAAAAAATTAAATCAGCAAAACTGTAATAGACAATGTCAGCTGCAGTAATTCTAAGATTAATGTTTGAATTTCAGAAGTGATTATTGAGAATGAATTTGTGTTTCCTTCTATTTCTTCTCACAATTCTGTAATAAAATGTTCCTATTATCACATTTCTTTCCATGTGCTGCAGCGGTGTCAAGATAACACAATATGCCCAATGAGGAATTTTAATTCATCGATTAGACACTTACAGTAATCATTTAATGGAAAAAATCCTGCAGCTAACCTTGAAAAGAATGGCAGCCAAGATAGCCACCGCAATTGGCATCTGAAACACATTTTCACATTCCAGAGGCAACAGGAGACACATGTCTGATGAGCCTGGACCCAAAACATTGGCTTTCTCTAGTTACTGAATTACCTAAGATTACATTCATTAACACGGTATACAAGGACATCCTGACAAATTGACTTTAAAAGAGCAAACTCCTCCAAGTGTAAATACTGGTATCCTGAAACCTGGGGAGATAGAAGTTCCTAACTTTGAATCTCTTAATAAGTGTCCAGCAAATACAGTGAGGCAGTCAGGAGACCTTCTGTCATCTATGTGAAAGCTGGGAGTTGCCCCTGGACAAAGACAGACAAGCCAGTGATTCAAACTGTGCAGAAGCAGAAGGGCTGTGTCCCCCTCTCCCTCTCCCTCTCTCCATCTCTCTGTCCAGATAACTTCGCAAGTTTGAAAACCTCGTGCGGCTGTGAGCCCTCCAAGCCTACAGATTACTACAGACAGATACACCAAGGGAAGAAAGCCACCCACAAGTCTGCCTCCAAGAAAACCCTGAGCCACGTGGGTCAGCCACAAAGGGCACTTTGACCATCCAAAGACTTCAAGAATATACCTTCAGCCAGAAGACCACCGAATCATCCAACCTCACAGAATGAGTATTTTTTAAAAAATTATTTAGGACTCCAATCCAATCACAAATGTACTTCTCACTCTGTAATCTATTTGCATGTGATTCTCGTGTGAGTGTGTGCGTAAATGTGTTGTGTATTTTTTTATGGTTTTATTTAGATACGGTTTAGATTGCTAAGTATAATAAACTCACCTCTTTCCTGTTTAAACTCTAGAGAACCTGTCCGATTGGTTCCTTCACCATCACACCAAAGGGAAAAGGTAAAATACTCACTGAGATGGTTACCACATCCACTCTCTAGAAAGGGCAAACCCTATTGCGGTCAAATAAGAGGAAGGACAAGAGGAGAGACTGTGAACCCTCCTCACCTGGCTGTAACAATAGGCAAGGTTGGAGATGGAGAGAACACGGGAATGAAGTCAGCTCAGCATTAAATAGCAGAGGTTGTTAACTTCCTGGTTCAGCATCAGACAATGGCCAGCGAGGGGGATGCAGATCGTGGATGGGGAATATAATTTGCGACAGAAACTGAACACAATGGTTTCAGTCTGCTCACGATATAAATTACGAGAACACTAAATCATTGAAATATGGCTTATGAATCTAATAGTTGGATACAGAGACTTACCAGGGACACCAATAATAGCGAGGTTGGGATAATAAATCGATTGAATCATCTTCAGAGCGCAAACGATCCGCTCTTCTAATGTTATCCAGTAATAATCTGCAGTGAGCCAGTAAAACCAATAGGAGAAACTCCTGCTGTCCATTGTTGTAACATTCCAATCTATTGTTCTCAGATTCTGACCTATTTTTGTAACATTCCAATCTATTGTTCTCAGATTCTGACCTATTGTTGTAACATTCCAGTCTATTGCTCTCAGATTCTGACCCATTGTTGTAACATTCCAATCTATTGTTCTCAGATTCTGACCCATTGTTGTAACATTCCAATCTATTGTTCTCAGATTCTGACCCATTGTTGCAACATTCCAGTCTATTGTTCTCAGATTCTGACCCATTGTTGTAACATTCCAGTCTATTGCTCTCAGATTCTGACCCATTGTTGTAACATTCCAATCTATTGTTCTCAGATTCTGACCCATTGTTGCAACATTCCAATCTATTGTTCTCAGATTCTGATCCATTGTTGTAACATTCCAATCTATTGTTCTCAGATTCCGACCCATTGTTTTAACATTCCAATCTATTGTTCTCAGATTCTGACCCATTGTTGTAACATTCCAATCTATTGTTCTCAGATTCTGACCCATTGTTGTAACATTCCAATCTATTGTTCTCAGATTCTGACCCATTGTTGTAACATTCCAATCTATTGTTCTCAGATTCTGATCCATTGTTGTAACATTCCAATCTATTGTTCTCAGATTCCGACCCATTGTTTTAACATTCCAATCTATTGTTCTCAGATTCTGACCCATTGTTGTAACATTCCAATCTATTGTTCTCAGATTCTGACCCATTGTTGCAACATTCCAATCTATTGTTCTCAGATTCTGATCCATTGTTGTAACATTCCAATCTATTGTTCTCAGATTCCGACCCATTGTTTTAACATTCCAATCTATTGTTCTCAGATTCTGACCCATTGTTGTAACATTCCAATCTATTGTTCTCAGATTCTGACCCATTGTTGTAACATTCCAATCTATTGTTCTCAGATTCTGACCCATTGTTGCAACATTCCAGTCTATTGTTCTCAGATTCTGACCTATTGTTGTAACATTCCAGTCTATTGCTCTCAGATTCTGACCCATTGTTGTAACATTCCAATCTATTGTTCTCAGATTCTGACCTATTGTTGTAACATTCCAATCTATTGTTCTCAGATTCTGACCCATTGTTGTAACATTCCAATCTATTGTTCTCAGATTCTGACCCATTGTTGTAACATTCCAATCTATTGTTCTCAGATTCTGACCCATTGTTGCAACATTCCAATCTATTGTTCTCAGATTCTGATCCATTGTTGTAACATTCCAATCTATTGTTCTCAGATTCCGACCCATTGTTTTAACATTCCAATCTATTGTTCTCAGATTCTGACCCATTGTTGTAACATTCCAATCTATTGTTCTCAGATTCTGACCCATTGTTGTAACATTCCAATCTATTGTTCTCAGATTCTGACCCATTGTTGTAACATTCCAATCTATTGTTCTCAGATTCTGACCCATTGTTGTAACATTCCAATCTATTGTTCTCAGATTCTGACCCATTGTTGTAACATTCCAATCTATTGTTCTCAGATTCTGATCTATCGTCTCCCTCTCTCTCTGGAGCTGCTGATCTCTGTTATGTTCCCGCTGACATTATGGGATAATACATTGAAAGGAGCCCCATATTAATAGACGATGGAAAACCTCCCAGTGACACAATTAGGGAGACGGACATTAACTACAGTCACTGAACAAACAGGTTCAGTTAACTCATTTCAATCTAAACGTTTTTGTACCACAATAAAGTAGATCATTTATCCGGTCTAGATAGGATATCTGAGGTTTAATGAGGAAAGGAATTGTGTAAACACAGCGGCACTGGCCAGAATCTTCGAATCCTCCTTTGATATGGGATTGGTGACAGAGGACTGGAAGGCTGTAAATGTTACACCCTATTTAAAAAGAGGAGAGGTTGGACAAACACTGTAACTACTGACCAGTCAGTCTAATGTTGATAGTTGGAAACTTCTGGAGTCCGTAACCCAGCACAAAGTATCTCTTGCCTGTAAAATCATGGTTAATAAATGACGAGCAGCATAGATAAGTTAATGGAAACTCATTTTCTAATCTTGATCGAGTTCGTTGAGGACGTAACTGTGAGTGTTAATGAGAATAGCGTGTTTCGTGTAATGGGATCATAGAGTCATCGTGAGGTTAAGGCACAGAAAGAGGCCAGTTGGAACGTTATTGCTGTGCCAAATGGTAAACGATCCACTATTCTAATCCCACCATCCAGCATTTGGCCAATAACCCTGCAGATTGTGGCACCTGAGCTGCATGTCCAGACTCCTTCTGAATGGGTTGAGTGTCCCTGCCTCAACTACCCTTTCAGGCAGTGAGTTTGAGACTCACACCAAAGCAGGGGACCCAGTCCTGAGCCTTGCAGAACGCCGCTGGAAACATCCCTGCTGACTCTAAAATAGCCGTCAACAATTACCCTTTGTTTCCTGCCACTGAGCCAATTTGCTATTTCTGGGTGAACAGGTGTTTCCTCAACTCCCCTCTAATCTTTCCATCAATCATTTTAAATCTATGCCCCCTCATCACTGATCTCTCTGCTAATGTGATTAGACCCTTCACCTCCACTCTATCCAGGCCCCTAAAAATATATACATTTCAATCAGATCTCCCCTCAACCTTCTCTGTTCCAAGAAGAACAACCCCAGCCTATCCAATCATTCCACATAGCTGCATTTTTCCAGTCCTGGCAACATCCTCGTAAATCTCCTCTGTGCCCTCTCCAGTGCAATTACATCCTTTCTGTAATGAGGTGACCAGAACTGCACAAAATATTCAAGTTATGGTCTACCCAAAGAGTTATACAGTTCCAGCATAACCTCCCTGCTTTTGTATTCTATACCTCGGCTAATAAAGGAAAGGATTCCGTATGCCTTCTTAACCACCTAATCAACCTGTCCTGCTACTTCGGGGATCTGTGGACATTGACTCCAAAGTTCCCTCACTTCCTCTACACTTCCTAGTATTTTCCCATTAATCGTGCATCCCTTTGCTTTGTTTGAACTCCTCAATTTTCATCGCCTCATTCTTAATCAGGTGGAATCCCATTTGCCACTTTTCTGCCATCGATATCTTCCTGCAACCGACAGCAATCCTCCTCGCTATCTACCACACGGCAAATCTGTGTGTCATCTACAAACCTCTTGATCATGCTTCTACATTTACGTCCAAGTCATTAATATATACCACAAAAAGCAGGGGACTCAGTCCTGAGCCCTGTGGAACACCATTGGAAACAGTCCGAAGGTCTGTCTGAAACAGTCCGGGGTTCCGAAGAAGGGTCACTGACCCGAAACGTTAACTCTGCTTCTCTTTCCACAGATGCTGCCAGACCTGCTGATTGATTCCAGCATTTCTTGTTTTTGTTTCAGATTTCCAGCATCCGCAGTATTTTGCTTTTATTATATTGGAAACAGTCCTCCAGTCAATAAAACACCCATCAACAATTGCCCTTTGTTTCCTGCCAATGAGCCAATTTTGTATCAACCTTGCTTTATTTCCCTGGATTCCATGGGATTTTATTTTTTTTAACCAGTCTGCCATGTGGGACCTTGTCAAAAGCCTTGCTTAAATCCATGTAGACCACATGAACTGCACTACCCTCATCTATCTTCCTTGTTACTTCTTCAAAAAATTCAATCAAGTTGGTCAAACTAGAGTGTCCCTTAACAAATCCATGCTGACTGTCCTTGATTAGCCTGTGCCTTTCTAACAGACAGTTTATCCTGTCTCTCAGAATAGATTCCAATAATTTGCCCACTACTGAGGTTAGACTGACTGGCCTGTAATTTTTCATTCTAACCCTGGGGTCCTTTATAAACAGAGGTTCAATGTTAACAGTACTCCAATCCTCTGGCACCACACCTGTACCCAGTGAGGACTGGAAAATGATGGTCAGACCCTCTGCTATTTCTTCTCTTGCTTCTTTTAACAACATAGGATGCATTATATCTGCATCTGGTGACTTATCAACTTTCAAGGATGCTAATCCCATTAATACCTCCTCTCTCCCTAAGTATATCACATCAAATACTTCATATTCCTCCTCCTTAGCTACAATATCTGCATCATACCCCTCTTTTGTAACGTGAAACACGAAGTGTTCATTATGAACCATACCAGCATCTTCCACCCCTGCACATGCATATGCAATTATGTATATACACTTATGTGAACAGACTTTCTAAAGGCCTGTGATCAAATGGCATTTCATAGACTTGTTATGAAAATGGAACACATGGATTAATGTGACAGTGATAGTTTGGATATGACACTGACTCAGGGACAGAAAGCAGAGAGAAGTAGTGAACAGACATTGTTCAGAGTGGTGGAGGAGGGGGAGTATACAGTGCAATTTCTCAGGGGTCAGTATTAGAACCAGTACTCTTCCTGACATATAGATAAATAGATACATGATAAAGACTTACCTGTGAAGAGCAGAGTCTCAACATTTGCATAAGCCAGGAAAATTATAAATGTCGTAACCTGTGAGAAGGAAAGGAGCTGCTTCAGGAGGACATGGACAGTCAGATGGTGAAATGAGAATACACATGGTGAATTTAATTTAACACATAGAATTGGGGAAGTGATTACTTTGTGAGGGAGAATAAGGGGAGTGAATAGAAACTAAACTGCACCATTTAAAAGATGGTACCGGAGCACAGAGACTGGGTGTGTATGTACACAAATCTTCAATGGTGGCCGGATAAGTTCTGAAGATTTTAAAAAGGCATCCGGGATCCTTAGCTTTATAACTAGAAGCAAAGAATTAAAAATAAACACAAGAACATTCCGCTAAGACTAGAAATGACTGTTTGAGCCTCAGCCGGGATATTGTGTCCAATTCTGGACACCACACTTTTTGAAGATTCCAAGGCCTTGGAGATGGTGCCTCGGTGATATACTAGAATGGTAACAGGGATGAGGGAGTTCAGTTATGGGGAGAGAATCTGGGATTGTTCTCCTTAGAGCAGAGAAGCTAAAAGGGAGATTTAATAGAGGGCCTGAAAATGATGATGTGTTTTGCGACAATAAATAAAGAGAATCTGGTTTGACTGGATGAAAGGTCAGTAACCAGAGAACACAGTTTAATGTTGATTAACAAAAAAACAGAGGAGAGATGAGGAGATTTTCTTTTCTTTACACAGCGAGTGGTTATGATTTGGAATTCACTTCCTGAAAGGGTTGTGGAAGTAGATTTAACAGAAACGTTCAAAAGGGAATTGGATCAATACTAACAGGGTGATTTACTGGACTGGGAGAAAAGAACAGGGGAGAGGAATAATTGAAGATTTCCTTCAAACAGCTGGAACTGGGACGATTTGTTAAATGGTCTCCTCCTGTGCTGTGTAATTCTCTGACTGACTGATAACAGAAACCATTGAGTACGTATCTCGTGTGTGCAATTAACATTCAGCAGTTTTTAATCCCGAGATTAATTGTTACTTGCTTTTTGCTGAAGACAACAGCAGAAAGACAGATACAAGGAGCTGGTGAGATAAATTGTGTTGATAATTTGTTTATTGGGTTATGACGTCTCTGTCTGATCACTGACCTCGCCTGGTTTCAATCGGTCAATTACAAACTCATTGATTTTATTACTATTTTATTTCCTGTCTATTTGTTCTCAGGATATGGGTGATACTGACAAGGCCAGCATTACTTCCCCATCCCTGGTTACCATGAGAAAATGGTGAATCTTGAACCACTGCAGTCCCTGTGGTTCTAACAAACAAACTAACATTTAGTATTTTGATGAGACTGTTTCATCACTGGGCATTTCAGAATGAGTTAGGTTTGAACATGAGGATGAGAGTTTTCAAATCAAGATGTTGCCAGAGCAGGGGCCAATGTAGGTCAACGAGCACTGGAGTGATGGATGAACGGGACTTGCTTTGAGTTTAGATACAGGCAGCAGAGTTTTAGATGAACACATGTTTGTGGCCGAGTCAGTACAGGTTAGATGCAGAGTAAAGCTCAATCTACACTGTCCCCATCAAACACTGCCATGACAGGTACAGCACGGCTTAGATCCAGAATAAAGGACACTCTACACTGTCCCCCATTAAATACTCGGAGGACAAGTACAGCACTGGGGTTGGCTGCTGCCTAATTGGAGGTGCTGAGTAGTTAACGAGGTTCAGCTGACTGTTGCTCTGTGAAGAGGCTGGAAGCTGTGTGACTGCTGCAAGAGGGAGAGACTGAGATTGAAGGAAAGGTTTTTCCACATTGGCAACATGAGTCTGGGGAAAGAGGCTGGGAGAGGTGCTAATTCGATAGCTCTTTCAAAGAGACAGTACTGACACAATGGGCCGAATAGCCTCCTTCTGTGCTGCACCAATCTCTAATTCTATGAGCAAGAGACAGAGAGTGAAGTGAGTGAGGGAGAGAGTGAAAAAACGTGAAAGAGGGAAAGGTCAATAGGAAGTGCGAAAAAATCGTGTTTGCATCACTTTTTCAGCAGAGGAGTTATGATTTGCCCGTCCCCGTTCCTGTTGAGACAGGTGACACACAAACATCCTGCTGCCTCCTCATTTCCATTCATTCTACGCACACGTGTTTCAGCCAGGCTTCAGCTCTTCAAGGCAGTCTGTCCCTTTTAACGGGAAGTTGTGCTGAATCACAGGAGGCTGCTGTTTCTGATTGGGAATGCTGCAATTGGAGTCAAGGCAAATGGAATACTACGACAGAGAGAGGGCTCCGTTGTTCACGGATGTGGTGTTGGAGGCCTTAGTCATGGTGGGTGACGGGAGAAGAGAGGATATGTTTTCGTGGAGTGGGCTGGAGACCCTCAAGGAACGTCCTCCGAATGGAATGGGAGCAGGTGGCCAGGGAGATCAATGCAAGAAGTCTGGCCCCGAGGACTTGGCAGCAGAGCCAGAAGAAGTTTAATGAGTTCACACGGGTCACACAATGTCAGTGAATTCATCTCCACATGGCTTCTCCTACCCCCAACATCACCAACCTCTCACACTGCTCAATGTACCACACCCCCATCACTCACCCATCAGTAGTCCCTAACACTCAGGACTCACACCTAACATTCACATACTCCATCTCACCTTCACACACATTCCACTTATACCAGCTTCACACCCACCCCTCACTGCCTCCACGTTCCTGCAGCTACTCAACTGTGCCAAGAACATCACCCAAACACAGTGCAACACAATCACTGACATTCTGCCCTCTCTCTTACAGAACATGGTGGCCGACAATCACAGGGAGCAGCAGTGAACCGGCGGGGACCAGGCAGACCTTCATCCCCTGAGCCTGAGGGAGGAGATGGTTCTTCACATCATGGGACCGGCTGTGACAGAGCCCATAGCATCCGGCATCACTGAGAGTATTCAGGATGATGCTATGTTCCGGCCTTATGTGCCTTCTTAACTCCCAACTGCCCCTCGTCCTGCTGTCTGGGATGATGTACAAGCTGCAGATGGTGGGACCATGAACCTCCTGCTTTACAACCCACCCCCAATCCCTCACCCCAGCCCTCTCCCTCTGATTTTATACTTTCCAATCATAAGCCAAAACTGCCAGCTTCCCAGTCACAGCAGATCCAGGAGACAGAGACAGAGAGAGAGAGCAGCAGCACAGCACTGATGGTGAAACCCCATCACTTGGTCTGATACTCATAGTCATCAGATCAAATACTTACACTGTGTGGACCTTAGAGGCTGGTATAGAGTCGGAATCTGCACATGGTGAGTAACCGAGCACGAGTGAGCTGCAGCCAGGCCAGGGGGAAAGGATAGCTCATGTGTCAGCTCACCGGAGGGTGAGGTCACAAATGTGTTATAATACACAGGACACAGATGTAAACATTGCTGGAACAGCATACAGGAGAATGCTGATCGACATGTACACTGAGATACTTTGTCCATTGACAGGCCTGTTAGACAGTCTGTTATCACGGTCAAGGAACATGGAGGAGTCCAGCTCCAACATGGCACAGGACATTGTACAGAGCTTGAAGCACATTCTTTCCCCTGTGGAAGTGGTCACTAACTCCATGACAGCACTCGCGGACCCAGCCCTGATACAGTGCCTGGTGACCATTGTCTCAGCTTCCACTGCAGCACAGACGGCAGACACCCAACGTCTCAGTGCTGCAGTGGAAGCTCAGCCTGAGGTCATGAGATCCATGTTTGCTGCCATGCAGGATCAGACTGCTGTCATCATGGCTGTGGATCTCAGTGTTCAAAGGGGTTTGCAGGATCTCACAGCAGTCCAGCAATCTGTGATCCAGTAGATTACTAGGATTCCTGAGGTGTCGCCCTGTGGGAGTGACAGTGTCTCCGTGGAGCATGAACCTGCTGTCCTCTCTCAGGATGACAGTATTTGTTCTCACATCACTGTCACTACACCAGTGTCCTTGCTGTTACCCATCATCCAGCCCAGGCTGCTGCTGCCCATGTCGAGGTGGTGCAGTCTGAATCCGAGGCCTCAAGACCCAGAGCTGCTCGAGGACGTCCTGCAAGGCAATCTGCAGTCTCCCCCAGTGAAAGTCAGCAACCTTCCACCAGCCATGCTGCAGTCACTGGGGAAACACTGTGTAGGAGCACTAGGCAAGTCGAGGGAACCCATAAGACAGGCACGAAGGGCATATACAATGGTGAATCGTTCAGATTTGTTTGTAAAATTGAATGCGTTGGATAAAGATGTTAATGAAAATGTTTTTGTTGGTGTTTTTTACTGCAGGATGGCGACCAAGGGAACACTGTGATGGAGCGTCTCAGATGGGTGTAATGGTGGAGAATCGGGGATCCATGGTGGGAAAGGGAAGATGTACTGGGCATGCTCACACACCAAATGCACTTTAATGGAGTGAGAGATCTTTCAGTTCCTATACCTCTCCCCATTGACATGGGGGCCCCGCAGAGCCACCTACACCACCAGGAATCCCGCTATCCTGACAAAGCCACTGGATCTCTCATCCTGCTTCTCCCGGCTGAGGGAGAAATGATGACATAGATGGTCACCCTCACCTCCCAGAATTATCAATGGACAAGGCACAGGCCTCGCAACTACTGGTCAGTTAGTTTAACATCAGTGGTGATTAAGGTTTTAGAAACTATAATCAGGGAAAAAGGACAACACACACTTGGAGAGGTTTGTGTTATGTAAGCATTGTCAGCACGGATTTCTAAAAGACAGATCACGCATGACTGAACTAATTAAATTTATTTGATGAAGTAACAGAGAGGTTTGATGAAGGGAATGTGGTGGATGTTGTATACATGGATTTTATGAAATTATTTGATAAAGTACCACACAAAAGTTTGGCGAACAAAATTGAAGTTAATGCATTAGCATCCAATTGGATCAAATATTGTCAAGGACAGAAAAGTGTGAGTTGTGGGAAATGGTTGTTTTTCAGACTGGAGGATTGTAGACAGTGATGTTCCCCAATGGTCAGTGCTAAGAGCTTGGAATACAGAGTAGAATATCAAAATGTTCCGATCTTGGAGCAGGTGAACAGGAGGATATTGCAAACCGACTGCAACAGGATGTCGATAGGCTGGCAGAATGGACAGAGAAATGGCAGGCGGAATTTAATACAGAGGTGTGTGAGGTGATCTATTTTGTCTGAAAGAATAGGAAGGCAATATAGACTTAATGGCACAGTTCTAAAGATTGTGCAGGAACAGAGAGACCTGGGGCTCCATAGGCATTGATCTTTGAATGTGCCAGGACATATTAGGACAGTGTTTAGCAAAGCATATCAGATCATGGGCTTCATCATTAGAGGCAAAGATACAAAAGGAGGGAAGTTATGCAGAAACTTTATAAAGCTTTGGTTAGGCCCCAACTAGAGAACTATGTTCAGTTCTGGTCACCACACTTTAGGAAGGATGTGAAGGTCCTTGAGAGGCTGCAGAGGAGATTTACCAGAATGGTTCCAGGGATGGGAGTTTAGTTACAAGGTTAGTTTGGAAAAGATGGAGTTGTTCTCCCTGGAGTAAAGGAGATTGAGAGAGATTTGATAGAGGTGTACAAGATTATGATAGGCTTAGAAAAGATAGACAAGGAAAAACTGTTCCCATCAACTGATAAAATATGGACTAGGGGACACAGATGGAAGGTTTTGGGTAAGAGATGCAGGGGTAATATAAGTAAGAACTTTTTTACACAGTGGATGGTAATGAGTTGAATTCACTGTCCATGAGGGTGGTGGAAGCTGAGACAATCAATGATTTCAAAAGGAAACTGGATGGGCACTTGAAGGAAATGAAATTGCAGGAATACAGGTATTGAGTGGGAGAGTGGGACTGACTGGATTGTTCCACAGAGAGCTGGCACAGAGGGGCCGAATGGCCCCCTTCTGTGTCATAAATGTCTCTATCAATCTCTGTGAATCTATGTTGGATATGTCTTCTGCTCCTCTCTGGAAAGATCCAGATAAATAGAAGTTCAATGAAACTGTGACCTTAACAGCCACTGACAGCTCCGTCCTCACCCAGGTGTGAGGCTCCAGGTCGTGTTACAGGAGGTGACACAGCTCTGTGACCATCTCTTTATTGAATCAGAGTCACCCACACACTGCTCCGGGGTTAGGTGTAGGTAGGAAAAGTGCTCTTGGAAAACCCGGGGTGGGTAGGGCAGAGCCCCCTCCTCCTCCCTCTTTACAGAGCATCCCCTCTCTGCAACCTCTGCTCCATTTGTTGGTCATGTCATAGACCCAGAGACACTGTAACTACAGTCCCCATTCCTTGTCCAGACTTGGGTCACCAAATCCTCTGTCTTCCCTGAATGTCTGCAGCAGCTCACAACACAACCTCCAGAAAACCATCCACAGGACCTCCACTAACTTAACAATGGCAGAAGTATGTCAAAAACCCCTCACCTGTAAGTTGGATGCCTGGTCCTTTTAAATAACACTAGAGGGGGTTCCTCGTGCTGCTGAATGTATGTTCAGCTGAGAGTGAATAACACAGGCGGTCAGTGGACATGCACAGACCAAGTTTCAAAGACGTACATCAAAGCTGCCAGAATGGATAATCGACACCATATTCAGACCCACCCTCAAAGGAACAACACATATATGCTACGGCTGGGCTGGAGCTCTGCCCAGCATGGGGTATTGAGCAGGCCGCACTCAAAGTTCACATCTCTTTATGGATCACAGCTTCGGCACTGTCAACACCAGTAGTGCTGTGAAGTCTAAAATCATGGATCAGGTCAGATACAAAGGGAAAGAAATTCACTTTAAAAGGAGATTTGGAAAAGATTGAAATAAAAAGATTTTCAGGAATATGGGAATGGGACTAATTAGAGGGGTGAGGGCATGGAACGAGTTCAAACACAAGAATGAGAATATTAAAATTAAGGTGCTGCCAGACCGGGAGCCAATGTAGATCAGTGAGAACAGGGCTGATGGGTGATCGGGATTTGGTGTGAGTTAGGATAAAGGCAGCAGAGTTCTAGATGGGCTGTGGTTTATGGAGGTTTTTAACAGGGAGGGTGACCAAGATGGAATTGGAATAGTCAAGTGTGGATTTAACAGTGACAGGGACGAGGGTTTATGCAGCAGGTGGGCTGAGATATTGGGCAGGGTGAAGTATGTATTTGACAGATAGGGGATGGACTTCGTGATGGAGATCAATGACGTTGGCTTCAGTCTTCCCAAAATTTACATTGCAGACAAACATTTCAGTGAAACAGGGTTTACAGATCTCCTAGCCTGAAATAGAGACAACAACAGCAGCAAAGATGAGAGTAAATGACAGGAATTTGTAATACAGTTCACAGCAGTTTACAGAGCTAATAGCTGGAGATATTGACCAGGAAGAACAACGGCAGCAAGAAGGGCAGAGTAAATTACAGGAGCAGTAATGCAGTTAAGCATGGTTTATAGAAATAATAGCTAGATAGATAGACTTACCAGGGACACCAATAATAGCCAGGATGGGATAGTAAATGTATTGAATAATCTTCAGTGCGCGGTCGAAACGAGTGTTTAATGACATCCGATCATAATATGTAGAAATATAGTAAAGATCCGAGGATAAACTCCTGTCCGTTGTTGTAACATTCCTATCTATTGTTCTCAGATTCTGACCCATTGTTGTAACATTCCAATTCATTGTTCTCAGATTCTGACCCATTGTTGTAACATTCCAATATATTGCCCTCAGTTTCTGATCTATCCTCTATCTCTCTCTGGAGCTGCTGATCTCTGTTAGTGCTGATTTTCCCGCTGACACTATGTTATAACACATTGACAGGTACCCCTTATTAATAGAAAATGGAAAACTTCCAGTGACACAATTAGGATCCATGGAGACTGACATTAATTACAGTCACGGAACAAACAGATTCCGTTAACCCTTTTCAATCCAACACTTTTTGTATCACAATAAAGTAGACCATTTACCGAGTCTGGATGGGATGTATGAGGGTTGCTGAGGGAAGGAATGGTGGGAATAGCAGAGGCCCTAGCCAGAATCTTCCAATTCCTCTTGGATATGGGCGTGATGACAGATTTACACAGGCTGGCCACTCTCTGGGTGAAGAAATTTCTCCTCATTTCAGTCCTGAAAAGTTTACCCCGTATCCTTAGACTATGACCCCTGGTTCTGGACTCCCCCACCATCAGGAACATCCTTCCTGCATTTACCCTGTCAAGCCCTGTTAGAATTTTACAGGTTTCTATGAGATCCCTCCTCGTTCTTCTGAACTCCAGCGAATTTAATCCTAACCGACTCAATCTCTCCTCATACATCAGTCCCGCCATCCCAGGAATCAGTCTGATAAACCTTCGCTGCACTCCCTCTATAGCAAGAGCATCCTTCCTCAGATAAGGAGACCAGAACTGCACACAACATTGCCGCTGTGGCCTCACCAAGGCCCTGTATAATTGCAGCAAGACATCCCTGCTCCTGTACTCGAATCCTCTCGCTATGAAGGCCAACATAACATTCGCCTTTTTTACCGCCTGTTGCACCTGCATGCTAACCTTCAGCGACTTGTCTGCGAGAACACCCCGGTCTCGTTGTATATTTCACTCTCTGAGTTTATAGCCATTCAGATAATAATGTGACTTCCTGATAACCTCACATTTATTCACATTATACAGCATCTGCCATGCATTTTCCCACTCACTCAACTTGTCCATATCACCCTGAAGCCTCCCTGCATCCTCCTCACAATTCACCCTCCCACCCCGTTTTGTGTAATCTGCAAATTTGGAGATATTACAATTCGTTCCCTCATCGAAATTATTAATGTCTATTGTGAATAGCTGGGGTCCTAACACTGATCCCTGCGGTACCCCACTAGTCATTGCCTGCCATTCAGAAAAAAGAACGGTTTACTCCTACACTTTGTTTCCTGTCTGCCAACCAATTTTCTATTCATCACAATACATTACCCCCAATCACATGCATGTTAATTGTACATGCTAAGCTCTTAGGTGGGACTTTGTCGAGAGCCTTCTGAAAGTCCACTGTCTCCCCCTCATCAACTCTACTAGTTACACCCCCGAAGAATTCTATTAGGTTTATCAAGCATGGTTTCCCTTTCGTAAATCCATGATCTGTCCGATTCTACCACTATTCTCCAAGTGCTCTGCTATAAAATCTTTGATAATGGTCTCTAGAATTTTCCCCACTACTGACGTCAGGCTGACTGGTCTATAATTCCCTGCTTTCTCTCTCCCTCCCTTTTTCAACAGTGGGGTTACATTAGCTACCCTCCAATCTATAGGAACTGTTCCAGAGTCTATCGAATCTTGAAAGATGACCACCAATGCATCCACTTTTTCTAAAGCCACTTCCGTAAGTACTGTGGGAAATATTCTATCAGGCCCTGGGGATTTATCGGCCTTCAATCCCATCAATTTCCCCAACACCATTTCTCTACAAATACTGATTTCCTTCAGTTCCTCTCTCTCACTAAACCCTGTGTTCTCCAACATTTCTGGTATGATATTTCTGTTCTCCTTTGTGAAGGCAGAATCAAAGTATCCATTTAGTTGGTCAGCCATTTCTTTGTTCCCCATAATAAATTCCCCTGTTTGACTGTAAGGGACCTACTTTTGTCTTCACCAATCTTTTCCTCTTCACATAGCTACAGAAACTTTTACAATCAGTTTTTATGTTCCCCACAAGCTTACTCTCGGACACGATTTTCCTCTTCTTAATCAATCCCTTGGTCCTCCTTTGCTGAATTCGAAACTGCTCCCAATCACCTGGTCTGTTGTTTTTTTCTGGCTAATTTGTATGCGTCTTCCTGGGATCTAATGCTATCTCTAATTCTCCTTGTCAGCCATGGTTTGGCTACCTTTCCCGTTTTACTTTTGCACCAGACAGGAGTAAACAATTGCAGTTCATCCATGCACTCTTTGAATTTTTACCATTGCCGATCGACCTTCATTCCTTTTGGTAACGTTTCCCAATCCATCATAGCCAACTCGAGCCTCATACCTTCGTAGTTTCCTTTCTTAACGTTCAGGACCCTAGTCTCAGAATCAACTAGGTCACTCTCCACGTTGACGAAGAATTCTATCATATTATAGTCGCTCATCCTCAAGGGATTTCGCACAACTAGACTGTCAATTATTCCTCTCTCATTAAACGATACCCAATCTAGGATGGCCTGTTCTCTAGTTGGTTCCTCAACGTATTGGTCCAGAAAACCATTTCGTACACACTCAAGGAATTCCTCCTCTACAGTATTGTGACCAATTTGATTTGTCCAATCTATAAGCAGATTAAAGTCACTCATAATTACAGATGTTCCTTTATCGCATGCATCTCTAATTTCCTGTTTAATGCCATTCCCAACATCACCACTACAGTTTGTGGGGTCTATATGCAACCCCCACGAACGTTTTCTGTCTGTTAGTGTTTCTCAGCTCTACCAATACATATTCGACATCGTCAGAGCTAATATCCTTCCTCACGATTACGTTAATTTCCTCTTTAACCAGCTATGCAACTCCAATGGGGCTGAAAATAGGCCGTTTTACTGATGGTGTGAATATTTGGTCGGAATTTCATCTCAAGACATCTCAAGGTGAACTATGTAACCAAGTTTGTGAACAGTTTGGCTTGCTCTCAAACATTTACAAAGGAGAAGGATCGAGATAGGAAATGTTTGGAACGGAGACAGAAAAAAATGGCTTCAATCATCTCAATATTTATTTGGCTTTGCTGATGTGTGTTGTGATACAATTTCGAAGGACGAAAGAGGACAGACAATACAAGTAAAATGATACAACTATAAAGGTGGTGAAATAACAGAGACACCTGGGGTGTTTGTACACAAATCTTTGAAGGTGGTCGGAAAGACTAACGAAACCGTTAATAGATATATGGGATACTAGGTTTGATAAATAGAGGAAAAAAGAGCAAAAGCAAGGACATTATGCGAAGCATATACAAAATACTAGTTCGGTTCCACCTGGACACTTGTGGGGCGGCACAGTGGCGCAGTGGTTAGCACTGCAGCCTCACAGCTCCAGCGACCCGGGTTCAATACTGGGTACTGCCTGTGTGGAGTTTGCAAGTTCTCCCTGTGTCTGCGTGGGTTTCCTCCGGGTGCTCCGGTTTCCTCCCACATGCCAAAGACTTGCAGGTTGATAGGTAAATTGGCCATTATAAATTGCCCCGAGTATAGGGAGGTGGTAGGGAAATATAGGGACAGGTGGGGATGTGGTAGGAATATGGGATTAGTGTAGGATTAGTATAAATGGGTGGTTGATGGTCGGCACAGACTCGGTGGGCCGAAGGGCCTGTTTCAGTGCTGTATCTCTAAACTAAACTTGTATCAAATACCAGGAACCACACTTTAGGAAGGACATGGAGCCTTCGGAGATGGGACAGAACTGTTTTACTAGAATTTGTGGAGGCATGAGGGATTACAGTTATGTAGCTGATGTTGTTCACCTTAGAGCAGAGAACTTTCAGAGGAGATTTGATTGAGGTCTTTAACATTAGGAAGGGTTTAGATAAATTAAATAAAGAGAAACTGTTTCCAATGTCCAAGGGGCCGTTAACCAGAGACACAGATTTAAGGTGATTGGTAAAAGAAGCAGATATGGGGATTTGTGTTTCTGAGTGGTTTGGATTTGGGATGCACTGTCTGATAGGCTGATGGATTCAGATTCAATAGTAGATCCCAAAAGGGAATTGGATAATATCTGAAGCAGAGAAAATGCAAGGATATAGTGAAAGAGCCAGGGAGTGGGACTAACTGGATTGCTCTTTGAAAGGGCCAGCACAGATTTGATGGGTCGAATGACCTCATTATGTCTGTGGTATTCTATGTTTCTATGATTGTAGCTGCCTGTACTTTCACAATATTCCTATCCTTTCACCAGGCGTTTGATAAAGTAACACATAGCAGCCGTGTTACCAAATTAGAAACACATGGGATTAAAGGGCCAATGTCAGCCGTGGCTCAGTTTGTAGCTCTCCCCCCTTTCAGTCACAAGCTTCTAGGATCAAGTGTCACTGCAGGACTTGATCACAAGAATCAAGGCTGACACTGTAGTGCAGTCCTGAGGGTGTGTTGCACTGTCAGAGGTACCATATATCGAATGAAATGTTAAACCAAGGCCCCGGCTGCCCTCCCATTTGGATGTTAAAGATCCCATGGGATTATTTCGAAGAACAAGGGAATTCTCCCCAGTGTCCTGGTCACTATTTACCCTTCAATCAACATCACAAAAACAGATCTGATCATCATCACATTGTTACTTGTGGGATCTTGCTGTGTAGAAATTGGCTGCCCTGTTTCCTACATTATGAAACTGACTAAGTGTTAAGAAGTATTCATTAATTGGAAGTCACTTTGGGACATGCAGTGGTCATGAAACACATTACATAAATGTGAGACTGTTCTTTTATTTACAATGCCAGCATGCAGGAAATTAGCTCAGTGACAGAAAGCAGAGAGTATTGGAGAATGGTTATTGTTCAGTCTGGAGGGAAGTACACTGTGGGGTTCCCCAGTGTCACAGTCGGGATCACTGTTGCTGCATGTTAATGCCGTTGCGTTGTGTACAGACAGGATAATGTCAAACTTTTCAGATGGACGGAAGCTCAGAAATGTTAATAAACAGTGAGAAGGATAGTAACAAACTTCAGGAAGACAGTGACTGACTGGTGAAATGGGCAGGAACATGGCAGATGTAATTTAACACAGTGAAGTGTGAAGTAAGACATTTGGGGAGGAAGTATGTGGTGAAACAATATAAACTAAATGATACCATGATAAAGTGGGTGCAGGAGTAGAGAGACCTGGGGTGTACACACACAGATCTTTGAAGGTAACATGTAGTGTCCTTGGTGTTAGAGAGAGACACACAGAGTAATAAAACTCAGGAGGAAATGCTGATGTTTATACATCATTGGTTAGATCCCAGCTAGAGAATTGTGTCCAATTCTGATCGCCACACTTTGGTAAGGATGTCAAGGACTCAGTGAAGATACAGAGGTGATTTACTGGAATGGTACCAGGGATCTGGGAATTCAGTTACGTGGAGAGATTGGAAAAGCTGGGATTGTTCTCTTTGGAGCCATGAAGGGCAAGGGGAGATTTGATATAAAATTCTAAATCATGAAGGGTTTTGATAGAGTAATTAATGTGAAACTGTTTCCTGTGTCAGAAATTTCAGTATTAAGAAGACACAGATTGAAGGTAATTGACAAAGAACCAGAGGTGAAATGAGCAGAATTTTCTTATGCAACGAGTTGTTGGGATCTGGAATTCACTGCCTGAAAAGATGGTGGAAGCAGATTCAATAATATCTTTCAAAAGGGAATTTAACAAATACTTGAAAATGGGAAAACACGCAGGAGTCTGGGGAAAGGGGAGGGAGCGTGGAACTAATTAGATAGCTCTTTCAAAGGGACAGCACTGACACAATGGGCCGACAGACCTCCTTCTGTGGTGCATCAATCTCTGATTCTATGAGCAAGAGACAGAAAGTGAAGAGAGGGAGAGAGAGGGAGCAAATGTGAAAGATGGAAAGGGAAAGAGCAAGAACGAGAAAATCCGGTTTTCGTCCCTTTTTGGACAGTGGGATCATGATCTGCCTGTGTCCGTTTCTGTTGAGGCAGGTGACACACAAAGCTCCTGGCTCCTCATTTCCATGAAATCTACGTGTCGCCCATGGAGACCCGCGCTGCTGTCTGTCTGCACTCTTAACAGAGACCTAACTGTGTGTGAGACTAGATCGTCTTTCAGCCAGCATTCAGCATTTGAAGGCACTCTGTCCCTCTTTTAGGGAAGCTGCACTGAATCACAGGAGGCTGCTGCTGCTGACTGTGAATGCTGCAATTGGAGACAAGGTAAATGGAATACTGGGACAGAGAGAGGGCTCTTTGGTTCACGCATGTGGTGCTGGAGGCCTTAGTCATGGAGGGTGAAGGAAAAGAGAGCCCCTGTTTCTGTGGGGTGGGATGGAGACCACAAGGAACGCCCTCCGAAGGGAATGGGAGCAGGCGGCCAGGGAGATCAATGCAAGAAGTCTGGCTCCGAGGAACTGGCAGCAGAGCCAGAAGAAGTTTAATGAGTTCACACGGGTGGTCAATGTCAGTGAATTCATCTCCACATGACATCTCCTACCCCCAACATCACCAACCTCTCACACTGCTCAATGTACCACACCCCCATCACTCACCCATCAGCAGTCCTGAACACTCAGGACTCACACCTAACTTTCACATACTCCACCTCACCCTCACACACATTCCACTTATACCAGCTTCACACCCACCTCTCACTGCCTCCACATTCCCCAGCTATTCAGCTATGGCAGGGACATCACTCAAACACAGTGCAACACAATGACTGACATTTTGCCCTCTCTCTTACAGGACAAGGTTTCCCATAATCACCGGGGCCGCATTGAACCGGCGGGGGCCAGGCTTACCTTCATCCCCTGAGCCTGAGGGAGGAGATGGTTCTCCATATCATGGGACCGGCTGTGACAGAGCCCGTAGCATCCGGCATCACCGAGAGTATTCAGCATGATGCTACGTTCCTGCCTTATGTCCCTTCTTAACTCCCATCTCACCCTCATCCTGATGTCTGGGATAATGTACTGGCTGCAGATGGGGGGAGCATGAAACTCCAGCTTTCCATCCCACCCCCAACCTCTCACCCAACACCCCCCTTCTGAGTTTATACTTTCCAATACTTTTCTGGGCGGCACAGCGGCGCAGTGGTTAGCACCGCAGCCTCACAGCTCAAGGGACCCGGTTTCGATTCTGGGTACTGTCCATGCGGAGTTTGCAAGTTCTCCCTGTGACCGCGTGGGTTTCCGTCGGGTGCTCCGGTTTCCTCCCACAGCCAAAGCCTTGCAAGTGATAGGTAAATTGGCCATTACAAATTGCCCCTAGTGTAGCTAGGTGGTAGGGAATATGGGATTACTGTAGGGTTAGTATAAATGGGTGTTTGTTGGTCGGCACAGACTCAGTAGGCCGAAGGGCCTGTTTCAGTGCTGTATCTCTAAATAAATAAATAAATAAAACAATGATAACATAAAACTGCCAGCATCCCAGTCACAGCACCTCCAGGAGACAGAGAGAGAGGGCAGCAACACCGCACTGATGGTGAAACCCCATCACTTGGTCTGATACTCACAGTCACCAGATCAAATACTTACACTGCGTGCATCTTAGAGGCTGGCAAAGAGTCGGAATCTGCACATGGTGAGTCATCGAGCACGAGTGAGCTGCAGCCAGGCCAGGGGAAAAGGATAGTTCATGTGTCAGCTCACCGGAGGGCGACGTCACAAACGAGTTATAATACACAGGACACAGATGTGAACATTGCTGGAACAGCATACAGGAGAATGCTGATGGACATGTACAGTGAGATACTTTGTCCATTGACAGGCCTGTCAGACAGTCTGTTATCACTGTCTCGGAACATGGAGGAGCCCGGCTCCAACATGGCACAGGAGCTTGAAGCCCATTCTTTCCCCTGTGGAAGTGGTCACTATCTCCATGACAGCACTACCGGACCCAGTCATGATACAGTGTCTGGTGATCGTTGTCTCAACTTCCACTGCAGCTTAGACGGAAGACACCCAACGTCTCAGTGCTGCAGTGGAAGCTCAGACTGAGGTCATGAGATCCATTTTTGCTGCCATGCAGGATCAGACTGCTGCCATCATGGCTGTGGATCTCAGTGTTCAAAGGGGTTGCAGGCTCTCACAGCAGTCCAGCAATCTGTGATCCAGTAGATTACTAGGATTGCTGAGGTGTCGCCCTATGGGAATGACACCGTCTCCGTGGAGTATGAACCTGCTGTCCTCTCTCAGGATGACAGTATTTGTTCTCCCTTCACTGTCACTCCACCAGTGTCCTTGCTGTTACCCATCAGCCAGCCAAGGCTGCGACTGCACATGTCGAGGTGGTGCAGTCTGAATCCGAGCCCGCAAGGCCCAGGGCTGTTCGAGGACGTCCTGCAAGGCCATCTGCAGTCTCCTCCAATCAAAGTCAGCAGCCTTCCACCATCCATGCTGCAGTTACTGGATAAACACTGTGTAGGAGCAATAGGCAAGTCGAGGGAACCCACAAGACAGGCACTAAGGGAATACACAAGGGTGAATAGTTCCGTTTAGTTTGTATAATTGGATGTGTTGTTGGATAAATATGTTATGAAAAGGTTTTTGTTGGTGTTTTTGTTGCAGGATGCTGACCAATGGGACACTGCGATGGGTCGTCTCAGATGGATTTAATGGTGGAGAATGGAGGATCCATGGTGGGAAAGGGAAGTTGTCTTATGGGAACCGGTATCTTAGTAGACACTCTCACACAGCCTGTCCGGGTCGAAGGTATCCAGGAAATATCCTCCCTTCCTCCTCCTCCTCCTCCTGATGTGGCCTACGGATTCCTAGTGCCATTGTAATGTAAAGATTGGGGTAATCATTGTCTCCGAGGAGCCGCATATTTTTCTCTACAGATTCCTGATGGTAATGGGAATGTCTGACTGCTTCAGAATGAAGGTGTGGTGGCTGCTGCCAGGATAGTGGACACTCACCAACATGATGTACTGGGCATGCTCACACACCATTAATGGAGTGAGAGATCTTTCAGTTCTTGTCCCTCTCCCCGTTGACTTGGGGCCCGCAGAACCACCTACACCATCAGGAATCCCGCTATTCTGACAAAGCCACGGGATCTCTCATCCTACTTCTCCCTGCTAAGGGAACAGACAGGATTATTCACCTCACCCGACATAGATGGCCTCCGTCACACTGCAGATATATCAATGGACAACACACAGGCCTCACAACTACAGGCCAGTTCGTCCAAAATCAATGGTGGGAAAGGTTTTAGAATAATAATCAGGTGATAAAACAACAGACATTTGGAGAGGTTTGAGTTAATTCAGGATAGCCAGCATAGATTTACAAAAGGAAAGTCATGTTTGAGAAATATAATTGAATTTTTTAATGATGTAACAGGGAAGGTTGATGAAGGGAATGTGATGGATGTTGTCTATATAGGTTTGAAGAATGTGTTTGATAAAATACCACAAAAAAGGTTCATTACCAACATTGAGTCTCATGGAATGGGCTGGTCAGTGTACAATTGGATAAAAGATGGATAATGTACAGAAAACAGTGCATCATAGTAAATGACAGTTTTTCAGACTGGAAGATGTTAGACAGTGAGTGTTCCCCCAGGGTCAGTGCGAGGGCCATTGTTTTATTTTGCTGTGCATAAATGACTTGGATCTTGGAATACAGAGTAGTATTTCAAAATCTGTCTCTGATACCAAACTTGGAGCTGTGAAAAACAGTGAGGATATTCAGAACCACCTGTGACAGGACATAGATACTGATTAGAATGGGCAGACAAGTGGCAGATGGAAATGTGAGACAAGTGTGAGGTGAGGCATTTTGACAGAAAGGATAGGAAGGCAATATGGGTGACAATTGTAAACAGTGTGCAGGAACAGACAGACTTGTGGGGGCATCGATCTTTAAAGGTGACAGGACATATTGAGAGATTTGTTAGTAAAACACATATAATCGTACATTTCAAAAATAGAGGTATTGAATACAAAAGCAAGGAAGTTATGATGAGCGTTTAAAATTTCTGGTTAGGTCTCAGCTGGACTATTGTGTCCACTTCTGGCCACCACACTTCAGAAAGATTGTGAAGCTCCTTGAAATGGTGCTGAGGAGATTTAACAGGATGGTTCCAGGGATGGAGGATTTTAGTTCCAAGGTTAGTTTACAAGATTATGACAGGTTTAGATAATTTAGACAATGAAAAAGTGTTCCCATTAATTGATGGAAGAAAGACTAGGGGCACGGATTGAAGGTTTTGGACAAGAGATGCAGGGGGAATGTGAGGAAGAAATGTTTTCTTATGCAGCGGGTGTTAATGATCTGGAACTCACTGCCCACAAGTGTGGTGGAAGCAGAGACAATCAGTGATTTCAAATGAAAGCTGGTGGGGACCTGAAGGAAATGAATTTGCTACAGGGATTGAGCGGGGCAGTGGGACTGACTGGATTGTTCCATGGAGAGCCAGCACGGACATGATGGGATGAATGGCCTCCTTCTATGTCGTACATGACTCGATGTTGGATACGTCTCCTGCTCTTGTCTGGAAAGATCCAGATACATAGAAGTTCAATGAAACTGTGACCTTAACAGCCACTGGCAGCTCCGTCCTCACCCTGGTGTGAAGCTCCAGGTCGTGTTACAGGAGGTGACACAGCTCTGTGACCACCTCCTTATTGAATCAGAGTTACCTCACGCACTGCTCCTGGGTTAGGTGTAGTTATGAAAAGTGGTCTTGGAAAACTCTGAGTGGGTAAGGCAGAGCCCCCTCCTCCTTTCTCTTTACAGAGCTTCTCCTCTCCGCAGCCTCTGCTCCATTTTTTGGTCATGTTACAGACCCAGAGACACTGTAACTACAGTCCCTATACCTCGTCCAGAGTTGGGTCACCAAATTCTCTGTCCTCCCTGAATGTCTGCAGCAGCTCACAACACAACCTCCAGATAACCATCCACAGCACCTCCACTAACCTTACAATAACAGAAGTAAGTCAAAAGCCCCTCACATGTAAGTTGTATGCCTGGTCATTTTAAATAACACTAGATGGGGTTACTCGTGCTGCTGAATGAATGTTCAGCTGAGAATGAGTAACACATGCGGTCAGTGGACAGGCACAGACCAAGTTTCAACGACATACATCAATGTTGCTGGAATGGCTGATAGATGTGACATTCAAATCCCTCCTTACACTACGAGCACGTGCTTGGTGAATTGGGGCTAGAGCCCTGTGCAGCATTGAGCACTGGAAGTGACCAGCAGCTTTGCTCGTACCATTTTAAGAATCCAAGCTTCCATGGCGTTGGGCCCAGTGGCGCTGAAGAGCTGAAAATCATTGCCAGGAGTAGATATAGAGAGGAACACCATGTGACCGTATGAATTCGGAGCAGAAGTAGGCCATTCAGCCCATCGAGCCTGCTCCACGATTTAATATGATCATGGTTGATATGTTTCTGTCTCGAATTCCACACTCCCATTTACTCCCGATAACCTTTGATTCCCTTGCCCAACAAGTATCTATCTACCTCTGCCTTAAAAATATTCAATTCCCCCGCCTCCACCAGCTTCAGAGGCAGAGTGTTCCAAAGTCACACAACCCTCTGAGAGGAAAAAAAATCTCCTAATCTCTGCCCAAAAAGTGCGATCCCTAACTTTCAAACAGTGCCTTTTCAAACTGTTACTTTGAAAGAGAAATTGAAGAAAAGACTTCATGGCAAAAGATTGGCAGCAATATAGTAATTATGTAGGGGAATGGGAGGGGTGAGGCCATGGAGGATGTACAAATACAAGAAAGAGAATATTAAAATTAAGATGCTGCCGGACAAGGAGACAATGTAGATCAGTGAGCATAGGGGTGATGGCTGATCAGGATTTGTTGTGAGTTAGAATGCAGGCAGCAGAGTTCTGGATGGGCTGTGGTTTATGAAGATTTTTAACTGGGAGGGTGACCAGAATAGAATTGGAAAATTGGAATAGTCGAGTGTGCATTTAAGAAAGGCACAGATGAGGCTTTATGCAGCAAATGGGCTGAGGCAGTGGAGGAGACGGGTGATGTTACATAGGAGGTATTAGGCATGGTTGGTGATGAAGATGAACTCAGCTCTGGTTTATATAGAACACAGAGGTTGTAAACAGTCTGGTTCAGCCTCAGACATTGGCCAGGGAGGAGGAAGTGGTTCATGGATAGGGGACAGAATTGCTTATGGAGACCGATCACACGAGCTCCACTCTTCCCAAAATTAAAACTGCAAGAACATTATTTCCGTGAAACAAGGTTTCCAGATCTCATAGCAGGAAATAGAGACTTACCAGGGACAGCAACAGCAGTACAGATGAGAGAGCAAATTACAAGAACTCTAATACAAGTAGCAATGGTTTATAAAGCTAAAATCCATAGATGGAGATTTGCCAAGAATAACAAAAGTAGAAAGGAGGGCAGAGTAAATGACAAGAACGGTAATGCAGTTAGACATGGTTGATGGAATTAATAGCTGGATAGAGAGACTTACCAGGGACACCAATAATAGCCAGGATGGGATAGAAAATGTGTTGAATAATCGTCAGTGCGTAATAGATCCGACTGTTTAATGGCAGAAAATCAAAATTTGCAGAGAGAAAGTCAAACTCCCAGATGGAACTCCTGCCCATTGTTGTAACATTCCAATCTATTGTTCTCAGATTCTGACCCATTGTTGTAACATTCCAATCTATTGTTCTCAGATTCTGACCCATTGTTGTAACATTCCAATCTATTGTTCTCAGATTCTGATCCATTGTTGTAACATTCCAATCTATTGTTCTCAGATTCTGATCTATCCTCTCCCTCTCTCTGGAGCTGCTGATCTCTGTTAGTGTCGGGGATGATGCTCCTGCTGACATTATGGGATACCACACTGAAAGGAGTCCCTTATTAATAGAAGAGGGAAACCCTCCAGTGACACAATTAGGGCCCATGGTGACTGACATTAATTACAGTCACTGAACAAACACGTTTAGTTAATCCCTTTCAATCAAATACTTTTTGTACCGCAATAAACGAAATATTTATCCAGTTTGGATTGGAATTATGAGGGTTCGTGAGAGAATGAATGGTGAAAATAGCAGAGGCACCGGACAGAATCTGTCAATTCTTTTTGTATATGAGAGTGATGACAGAGGACTGGTGGGCTGTAAATTTTACACCTTGTTTACAAAAAGGAGTTGCGGGAACCCATGTACTGTCAGTCATGTACTGTCACCACCACCTCTCTCCAAACCTCACTTGTTGTTAAATTATCAGACTGACTATCCGACATCCAGTACTGGATGAGCAGAAATTTCCTCCAATTAAATATTGGGAAGATTGAAGCCATTATTTTCACTCCCCACTCCAACTCTGTTACCTTGCTATTTATTCCATCCCTCTCCCTGGTAACAGTCTGAGAGTCAGACAGTTTAATTGCAACCTTGGTGTCACATTTGGGATAAAATTAATGGGCACTTGGACAAATGGGTGTTAATTAAGGGAAAATTGTGTTTAACTAAATGGCTGGAGTTTTTTGAAAAGGTAAAAAGAAAGTTTGATGAGGGCAATGCTGTTGATGTGGTATAAATTGAATTCCAAAAGACATTTGAGAAAGTGCCACACAACAGACCTATGAGCAAAGTTATAGCTCATCAAATAAAACCAACAGTAGCAACATGAAACTAAGCTGGTTGAGTGACAGGAAACAGAGAGAAGTGATTAACGGATGCTTTTCGGGCTGGAGTAAGGTTTGTAGTGGAATCGAAGCAAAATACTGCGGATGCTGGAAATCTGAAATATAAACAGAAAGTGCTGGAAATACTTAGCAGGTCTGGCAGCATCTGTGGAGAGAGAAGCAGAGTTAATGTTTCAAGTCGGTGACCTTTCATCAGAACTGGCAAAGTGGGGGTTTTGTGGGAAACACAAGTACAGAAATGTGACAATTAGAGCGGGGGTGGAGGATGGAGTGTGTTGAAATGATAAGCGAGCGGAAGCTCGGTGTCACACTTTTGGACTGAGTGGAGGTGTTCCACAAAGCGGTCACCCAATCTGCGTTTAGCCTGCTGCGGTGTTCCAGTGAACATCAACGCCAGCTCGAGGAACATCACCTCATTGTCCGATTAGGCACTCTGCAGCCTGACGGTCTGAACACTGAGTTCAACGATTATTTTGTTCTATCATTTTTTGCCATGTGCCAGCATTAAACTGATTTTTTTTATGTTGGTGCTTTTAGCTATGGCTGTTCATTATTCTGTCATTTAACACCCTCACTACACTAATGCTTTGTCTTTCGCTGCACAACTAGCACACTTTCTTTGCCTTTGCCCCATGACCTCCTGGTCAGTTAAACTCTCTGACCCTCTGTTCGATCAACAGCTCTTCTGTTCTCTTTTGCCCCACCCCTGCTTTATTTGCTTAAAACCTATTACATTTCTAACCTTTGGCAATTTTGATGAAAGGTCACAGAACTGAAACGTTAACTCTGCTTTTCTCTCCACAGATGCTGCCAGACCTGCTGCGTCTTTCCAGCACTTTTTGTTTTTATTTAAGGTTTGTAATGGAATTTCCCAGGGATCAGTGTTGGGACCCTTTCTCTTCCTGACAAATATTAATGACCTAGACCTCGGTGTACAGGGCACAATTTCAAAGTTTGCTGATGATACAAAACTTGGAAGCATTGTGAACTGTGAGGAGTAAATTGTAGAAAATCAAACGGACATGGAGAAGTTAGTGGAATGGACAGACAGGTGGCAGATGAAGTTCAATGTGGAGAAATGTGAAGTGATTCATTTTGGTAGGAAGAACATGGAAAGACAATGTATAATAAAGGGTACAATTCTAAAGGGGGTGAGGAGCAGAGGGACCTGGATGTATATGTGCATAGGTCATTAAAGGGGGCGGGACAAGTTGAGAGAGTAGTTAATGAAACATACAGTATCCTGTGCTTTGTTAACAGCAGCATGGAATACAAGAGCAAAGAGGTTATTTTGAACTTGTACGCGACACTAGTTCGGCCTCAGTTGCAGTATTACGTCTAGTTCTGGGCACCACACTTTAGGTAACGTGAAGACATTGGAGAGTGTGAAAAAACATTCACAAGAATTGTTCCAGGGATGAAGAATATCAGTTCTGAAGATAGACTGGAGAAGTTGGAACATTTTCCTTGGAGAAGAGAAGGATGAGAGGAGACTTGAAAAAAGGTATTCAAAATTATGATGCGTCTGGGCAGAGTGGATAGGGAAAAACTGTTCCCATTCCTGAAAGGATCGACAACGAGAGGGCAAAGAATTAAAGTCATTGGTAAAAGAAGCATCAGTGACATGAGGAAAACTTTTTCACACAGCGAGTGGTTAAGGTCTGGAATGCACTGCCTGAGAGTGTGGTGGAGGCAGATTCAATCGAGGCATTCAGGAAGAAGTTGGATAGTTATCTGAAAAGGAAGATTGTACAGAGTTACAGGGAGAAGGCAGGGGAGTGACACCAGACGAATTGTTCTTTTGGAGAGCCAGTACAGACACGATGGACTGAATGGCTACCTTCTGTGCTGTAACAATTTTGTGATTCCATGGCAATCGACCACAAAATGAGCTTCCAACCTTATATTCGTGCCATCACTATGACGACCTATTTCCACATCAATAACATTGCCCAACTTCACCCCTGTCTCAAGGCATCTGCTGCTGAAGCTCTCATTCATGCTTTCATTACCTGTAGACTAGACTATTCGAACTCATTCTCCCACATTCTACTATCTGTAAACTTGAAGTCATCTAAAACTCTGCAGTCTGTGTCTTAACTTACAACAAGTCCCATTCCCCGATCACTGACCTACATCAGCTCACAGTCAAACAATGTCTTGATATTAAAATTCCCATTCTTGTTTTCCAATCCCTCCATGGCCTCACCCCTCACTAACTCTGTAATCCCCTCCAGCCGCACAACCCTCTGAGATATCTCTGCTCCTCTAATTCTGGCCTCTCGTGCATCCCTGATTTTAATTACTCTACCATTTGTGGCCACACCTTCAGTTGCCTCGGTCCCAAACTCTGGAATATCCTCCCTTCACAGCTCCACCTCTCCACCTCGCTTTTATCCTTTAAGACACTTCTTTAAAACCTGCCTCTTTGACCAAGCGTTTGGACACCTAACCTAATATCTTCCTTTGTGGTTCAGTGTTATACTTTGTTTCATAATGCTGCTGTGAAGTGCCTTGGGATAAGTTCTTGTTGAAGTTTTCCTGACAGGATTTGTCATTAGCATATCCGTGCTGCTTGAAATTTATTATGCTGTGCTTTTCCAAGCAACAAACATTTATAGTGGACATGCACAGTCCAAGTTTCAAAGACATACATCAAAGCTGCTGGAACAGAAGTTTGACGTGACATTCCACAACTCCTCATGCTACTAGCACACACAACGTACACCCTGGCACAGCACGGGGCAGTGTGCAGACCACACCGGAAGTGGCTGGTAACTCATATCACATCCTTTTGTGGATCCTTGCTTCCAAAGTGTGGGCAACAGTGGTGCTGTAGAGCCATAAATCACCACCAGGGAGAGATAGAGAGGGAAGGAAATTCACTTTAAAGGGGGACATGGAAACAGATTTGAAGGCGAAAGATTTTCTAGAATATGGGAATGTACAGGGGAATTGGACTAATTGGAGGGGTGAGGCCATGGAGGGATTCTAACGCAAGAATGAGAATATTTAAATTAAGGTGCCGCCAGACTGGGAGCCAATATATATCAGTGAACACCGGGGTGATGGATAGTCGGGATTTAGTGTGAGTGAGGAAACAGGTAGCAGAGTTCTAGATGGGCGGTAGTTTATGGAGGTTTAGAACTGGGAGGATGACCAGGATAGAATTGGAATAGTCAAGTGTAGATTTAACAAAGGTACAGATGAGGGTTTATGCAGCAGATGGGCCGAGGCAGAGGTGGAGTAGGCAGGGTTTGTGATGGAGAGAATATAGAGATGAACTCAGCTCAGGTTTAAATAGAACACAATGGTTGCAAACTGTCTGGTTCCACCTCAGACATTGTGCAGGGAGGGGTATGTGGTTCACAGATAGGGGACTGAATTTCTGATGGAGACCAATAACACTGGCTTCATTCTTCGAAAAAAACTAACTAAATTACTTGAACAGTATTTCAGTGGACCAGGGTTTACAGATCTTATATGTGGAAATAAAGACTTACCAGGTGCAGTAACAGCAGGAGAGATGAGGGTAAATTACAAGAACTATAATACCGTTAGCAATGGTTGTAGAGCTAATAGCTGGAGACAGAGATTCGTCAGGAATAACAACAGCAATAAGGAGGGACGCAGAGGAGGCCTGAATTAGAGGAGCACAGATATATTGAAGGGTTGTGGGGCTGGATATTACAGATACAGGACTGCAGTTGAGGTCCTGGAGGGAAAACAAGGTGCAGAATTTAAATAAAGACATTATTTGATCAGGAGTCAATGTCGGTCAGTGATATGTGAATGGCACTTGCTGCGAATTAGGACATGGGCAGCAGAGTTCTGGAGGACTTCAAGTGAACAGAGAGTAGCATGCGGGAGACCAGACAGGACCGTGTTGGAATAGTCATTTCTAGGGGAAATGAAGGCATGAATGAGTTTCAGCAGCAGATGGGCTGAGACAGGGATGATGTTGCGTGCTGTTACTGAGGTGGAAACAGGCGGTCGTAGTGATAGAATGGATATTATGTGATAAGCTCATTTTGTGGTCAACTGTGACACCAAGGTTGCAAACAGACTTTCTGAACCTCAGACTGTTACCAGGGAGAGGGATGGAATCAATAGCAAGGGAACAGAGTTGGAGTGGGGAGTCAAAACAATGGCTTCAGTCTTCCCAATATTTAATTGGAGGAAATTTCTGCTCATCCAGTACTGGATGTCGGATAATCAGTCTGATAATTTAACAACAGTGGAGGAGTGGAGAGAGGTGGTGCTGAGGTAAACTTGATGGAGTTCTTTGATAAAACAATGGAGAGGGTTGATGAGGGTGGTGTGATTGAAGTTATATATATGGACTTTCAAAAGGTGTTTGATCAAATGTCATTCAATAGACAGGTTAGGAAAACTGAACCCTATGAATTAAAGGGACAGTGACAGTGTGGATATAACACTGACTAAGGAACAGTAAACAGAGAGAAGTGGTGAAAGGTTGTTGTTCAGACACGATGGGAGTATACAGTGGTGTTCCCCAGGGCTCGGTATTAGGACCACTGCTCTTTGTGCTCTTGGAAATCAAGGGGTGGGTAGGGCAGAGCCCCCTCCTTCTCCCTCTTTACAGAGATTCCCCTCTCTGCAGCCTCTGCTCCATGTGTTGGTCATGTTACAGACCCAGCGACGCTGTAACTACAGTCCCCATATCTTGTCCCGAGTTGGGTCACCAAATCCTCTGTCCTCCCTGAATGTCTGCAGCAGCTCACAACACAACCTCCAGAAAACGATTAACAGCACCTCCAATAACGTTACAATAGCAGAAGTAAGTCAAAAGCCCCTCACCTGTAAGTTGGATGCCTGGTATTTTTAAATAACACTAGAGGGGGTTCCTCGTGCTGCTGAATGTCTGTTCAGCTGAGAGTGACTAACACAGTCGGTCAGTGGACATGCAAAGACCAAGGTTCAAAGACGTCCATCAAAGCTGATGGAATGGCTGATTGACCCCATATTCAGACCTTCCTCACACTACAGACACACACACGTTACACCCACGCTAGCTCCCCGGCCAGCCTGGGTTTCCTGTACAATGTGCTGGATGTGACCGGCAGTGCAGCTCACACCATTTTCTGGATCCAAACTTCCACAGCACCAGTGGAGCTGGGGAGATGAAATGTGTGATCAGAGAGAGAGACAGAGGGAAGGAACTCACTTTAAAATGGAATTAGATAAAGATTTTAAGATTAACACGTTTCAGGAATATTGGAAATGGGCAGGGGATTGGGATAATCAGAGGGCTGAGGCCGTGGAGGGATTTGATCATACGAGTGAGAATAGTAAAATTGAGGTGTTACTGGACCAAGAGCCAATGTAGGTAAGTGAGCACAGGGATGTTGGGTGAACAGAATCTGGTGTAAATTAGAAGTTGGCAGCAGAGCTTTGCATGATCACAATGTTACAGAGAGTAGAATGTGGGAGAGCAGCCAGGAGTGTGTTAGAATAGTCAAGTCTCGAGGTGACAGTCAAACCTTCCTGCCACAATGGACAATTTCACCTTTTCCCACATTATACTCCATTTGCTGGATCTTTGACCACTCACTTAACCTATCTATATCCCTTTGTAGCGTCCTTATGTCCTCTTCAGAATTTATCTTCTTAACTATCTTGGAATCATTAGCAAATTTAGCAAGCATACCTTTGGTCCACTCATCAAAATCATTTATATAAATTGTAAAAAGTTGAGTCCCCAGCACTGACCCCTCTGGCACACCACATGTTACATCTTGCCGGCCATAATAATGACCCATTTATGCCTACGCTGTTTCCTGTTAGTTCGCCAATCTTCCATCCATGCCAATATGTTACCCAATACATCATGAGCTTTTATTTTCCACAATGACGTTTGATGTGGAACGTTATCAGATGCCTTCTGGAAATCTAAGTACAGAACATCTCCCAGTCCCCCTTTACCAACAACACATGTTACTTATTCAAAGAACTCCAATAAATTGGTTAAACATGATTTCCCTTTCACAAAAACATGTTGACTCTACCTGATCACCTTGAATGTTTCCACCTGCCCTACTATAACGTCTTTAATAATAGCTTCGAACATCTGATCCATAGCCAGAAAGCCATTCTCACCTGCCACAGGTCATATGTCCACTATATCTATTCTGATGTTGTGCGGTATTTGAACTGTTAGTCCTCAATAGAGTCATAGAGATATACAGCACAGAAACATGACCTTCGGCCCACTGTGTCTGTGCCAGCCATCAAGCACCTAACTATTCCTATCCCAGTTTCCAGCACTTGGCCTGTAGCCTTGTTTGGTATGGCGTTTCAAGTGCTCATCTCAATACTTCTGAAATGTTGTGACTGTTCCTGCCTCTACCACCCCTTCAGGCAGTGTGTTCCAGATACCAACCACCCTCTGGGTGAAAATTCTTTTCCTCAAATCCCCTCTAAACATCCTGCCCCTTACCTTAAATCTATGCCCCTGGTTATTGACCCCTCCGCTAAGGGAAAAAGATTATTCCTATCTAACCTATCAATGCCCCTCATAATTTTGCATTCCTCAATCATGACCCCTCTCATCCTTCTCTGCTCTAAGGGAAATAACACTGGACTTTTCTGTCGCTCTTCACAGCTGAAATTGTCCAGCCCAGGCAACATCCTGGTGAATCTATTCTGCTCCGCCTCCAGTGCTATCACATCCTTCCTATAGTGCAGGAACCAGAACTATACACAGTACTCCAGTTGTGGCCTAACTGGATTTTTATACTGCTCCATCATAACCTCCCTGCTCTTATATTCTATGCCTCAGCTAATAAAGGCAAGTGTCCCAAATGCCTTCCCAACCACATTGCCTACCTATGCTGCTGCCTTCAGTCATCTATGGACAAGTACACCAAGGTCCCTCTGACCTTCTGTACATACTAGCGTCCTACCATCCACTGTATGTTTCCTTGCCTTGTTAGTCCTCCCAAAATGCATCACCTCACACTTCTCAGGATTAAATTCCATTTGCCACTTCTCTGCCCATCTTACTCGCCCATCTAAACAGACATGTAATCGATGGCTCTCCTCCTCACTATTTACAACACCAAAGATTTTCGTGTCAGCTGCGAACTTGCTGGTCATACCTCCTATATTCACGTCCAAATCATTAATGTACACTACAAACAGCAAGGGTCCCAGCACCGATCCCTGCAGTACACCACTGGTCACAGGCTTCCACTCGCAAAAACAACCCTTGACAATCACCCTCTGCCTCCTGCTGCTGAGCCAATTTTGGATCCAATTTACCAAATTGCCCTGGATCCCATGGGCGCTTATCTTCTTAACCAATATCACATGTAGAACCCTATCAAATGTCTTACCGAAGTCAATGTAGAATACATCAACTACTTTACCCTCATCTACACATCTAGTCAATGCCTCGAAAAAATTCAATCAAGTTAGTTAGACACGATCTCCCCCTGACAAAGCCATACTGACAATCCCTGATTAATCCCTGCCTCTCCACGTGGAGATTAATCCGGTCCCTCTGAATATTTTCTAATAGTTTCCCTGCAATAAACTGCTTGTGACCCTTCGACCTCCTTTTGGTTAATCTGTGACCCTTGATCAGATCTTACATTGGTGTAGGAGAGGGAACAGAGTTCATTTCAAAGTCCTGCCTCCCTTTTATATGATCCTGCACAATGGACAGGGACTACTGGGCAGTAATGTGCTCAAAGGTTATCAGCAGTAATTGATTATCCCTATATTTGTATATTATGGAACATTAAAACATACCCTACTCTGGTGTCCATTGCACCCTCAATATTCATGATTAAAATATCAGAGGAGTGTGAACCAGACACCTCTGATCACCCTGAGGTACAGGCGATTCTCGAGTCGGTGCTGAGTGTATTCACAACCCATAAAGATGACTGTGCAAGCATGAGCTGACCCGAAGAAATTAACTGATCCATGAAGCAGTATTCATACCGAGCTGAGATTATATCATATATTCCAGACAACATCAGGTTATTGTTATCCCATTGTGTAGTTCACAAAGACACATTCACTACTAACTAACTGCCCCATTTGGCCAGTTAGAAAACGGGATGGTAGCTGGAGACTGACTGTTGACCATCACAAACTCAACACAGTCACCCCTGTGTGAACCCTGTTGTCTGATAGACACCCACCCTACTCACCCGGATTACCAGCGGCAGGACTGTCTTCAGCACCATGGATATCTCTAATGGTTATTGGAGTATCCCAGTAAAACTAGAGAAACAATTTAAATTCACATTCACTTCTGAGGTCCAAAGATACCCCTGGATATGTCTGTTACAAGGGATTCCACAATAACCCCACTATTTTACACAAACATATGGCCGGGGACCTTATGAGCTTTTCACAGTCTTCCTGCTTGCTGAAATAAATTGATGATCGCCTCCTCATTCCCACAGACCGTGTCCACACATTTAAACCTTTTACTGGAACTTCTGCAGCTACTTTGGGAGCTAGTCTAAAAGACCATTCACGTAAGGCCCAGCTGGTGCAAGATCATGTCACGTTTCTAGGTGTCCAGATTGGATCATTCAGCATCAGCCCATCCAGTGTCTACCCCTGTCCACCTCAAAGACTGCTCTGTGTCCTATTCTCAGGCTGGTGGGGTATCAGCGGACCCACATACAGTGTCTACCGCTGTCCACCTCAAAGACTGCACTGTGTCCTATCCTCAGGCTGGTGGGGTATCAGCGGACCCTCATCCAGTGTCTACCCCTGTCCACCACAAAGACTGCTCTGTGCCCTATCCTCAGGCTGGTGGGGTATCAGCGGACCCTCATCCCTCGATTTGCAGAGACTGTGACTCCTCTTTATGAACTACCTCATGGTGATGATGACCAGTTTTAACCCGGTTGGACTGAAGAGAGCACAGAAGCAGCAACACAACTGAAGAAAGCTGTCGCCTCGGTAACGTGTCTGATCTCACCTAACCCTGACAAGACTTTCCACATGGAGGTAGGGGACACTGTGAAAAGCCTGGCTGCTGTCCTATGTAGAGAAAACCAGGAGAAACTACTCCCCATTGTGAATGATCCAGAATTGTGAGTGGGACTGAACTGATTTACTCTGTTTGTGAAAGACATTTGTTAACCACATTCTGGGACATCAAACATTTCACTTACATTATGGGGTTTAACAGGGTGATACTGTCCAGTCCATTATAAACTTTCCCAGTATAGGAAAGCAGTAGTAATAGTAATCCCCTGTCAGAGAGTCATAGTCATTTCGAGTCCATGACAGCTTTGTAGATAAATCCAGTCAGTCTCATTCCCCAGCTCTGTCTCCATATACCAGCAAGTCGATTTCCCTCAAGTGTTCATCCAATATCCTTTTGAAATCATTCACCATCTCTGCTTCCACCACCCTCGTAGGCAGTGATTTCCAGGCCATTCCCACTCGCTCTGTAAAAAAGTTGTTCCTCACATCCCCCTGTATCTCTTGCCACAACCTTAACTCTAGTCCTTGTACCATTAACTAATGGGAACATATTTTCCTGTCTACCTTATCCAAACATGACATCATCTTGTATACCTCTATCAAATCTCCCCTCAATCTCCTTTACTCAAAGAAAAACAATCCCAGCTTTTCCAAACTAACTTTGTCGCTAAAATCCTCCATCTCTGGAACCATTCTGGTAAATCTCCTCTACACCCTGTCAAGGACCCTCACATCCTTCCTAAACTATGGTGAATGGAACTGGATGCAGTACTCCAGTTGGGGCCTAACCAGAGCTTTATAAAGGTTCGGCATAACTTGCCTGCTTCTGTACTCACCACCTCTACTTAATTTAGGATAGTCAGTATGGATTTGTTAAGGGAAGATATTGTTTCAAAAAATTGATCGAATGTTTTGAAGAAGCAACAAGGAAGATAAATGAGGGTAGTGCAGTTGATGTGGTCTACTTGGATGTTAGCAAGGCTTTTGACAAGGTCCTACATGGCAGACTGGTTCAAAAAATAACATCCCACGGGATCCAGGGAAATGCAGCAAGGTGGATACAAGATTGGCTCAGTGGCAGGAAAGAAAGGGTAATTGTTGACTGCTGTTTTAGAGACTGGAAGGCTGTTTCCAGTGGCGTTCCACAGGGCTCAGTACTGGGTCCCCTGCTTTTTGTGGTGCAAGTTAACAATTTGGACGTAAATGTAGGGGATATGATCAAGATGTTTGCAGACGACACGAAGCTTGGCCATGTGGTAGATAGCGAGGAGGATAGCTGTCGACTGCAGAAATATATTGATGGCCTGGTCAGATGGGCAGAAACGTGGCAAATGGAATTCAACTTGGAGAAATATGAGGTGATGCATTTGTGGAGGTCAAACAAGGAATACAGGAATAATGTCAAAATACTGAGAAGTAGAGAAAGTGAGGGACCTTGGATTGAATGTCCACACATCCCTGAAAGTAGCAGCAGAGATCGATAAGGTGGTTAGGAAGGCATATGGAATCCTTTCCTTTATTAGCCCAGGTATAGGATGCAAGCACAGGGAGGTGATGCTGGAACTGTATAACTCATTGATTCGGCCACAACTTGAGTGCTGTGTACAGCTCTGGTCTCCTCAGTACAGAAAGGATGTAATTGTACTAGAGAGGGAACAGAGGAGATTTACGAGGATGTTGCCAGGAATAGGAAAATGCAGCTATGAAGAAAGATTGGATAGACAGGGGTTGTTCTCCTTGGAACAGAGAAGGCTGAGGGGTGATCTGATTGAAATGTACAAAATTATAACGGGCCTGGATAGAGAGGAGGTGAAGACTCTATTCACCATAACATCGAAGAGGGGGAATAGAGTTAAAGTGATTGGTAGAAAGATCAGAGGGGAGATGAGAGTGGTGGTGGTCTGGAATTCACTACCTGAAAGGATAGTTGAGGCAGAAACCCTCAACTCATTCAAAAATAGTCTGGATATGCACCTTAAGTACTGTAATCTGCAGCTCCACGCACCAAATGCTGGAAGGTGGGATTAGAATAAATGGATCATTTTCTGGCTGGTGCAGACAAGATGGGCCAAGTGGCCGATTTCTGTGCCTTAACTTAATATGATTCTACTAGAATACAAGAATGCTTCCAGGGATTGGGGTGTTTTAGTTACAAGTTTAGTTTGGAGAAGATGGAGTTGCTCTCCCTGGAGTAAAGGAGATTGAGAGAGATTTGAAAGAAGTGTACAAGATTATGATAGGCTTAGATAAGATAGACAAGGAAAAACTGTTCCCATTAACTGATGAAAGACGGAATAGGGGACACAGATGGAAGGTGTTGGGTAAGAGATGCAGGGGGAATAGGAGGAAGAACGTTTTTACACAGTGGATGGTAATGAGCTGGAACTCACTGCCCATGAGGGTGATGGAAGCGAAGACAATCAATGATTTCAAAAGGAAACTGGATGGACACCTGAAGGAAATGAACTTGCAGGGATACGAGGATTGAGTGGGGGAGTGGGACCGACTGGATTGTTACACAGAGAGACACATGGAGAGTCCGACTGGTCTCCTCCTGTGTCGTAAATGACTCTATGACTCTCTGTGGCTATGTTGGATATGCCGCCCACTCCTGCCTGGGGAAAGATCTGGATGCAGTGAAGATCAATGAAACTGTGACTTTAACAGCCACCGATAGCTCCGTCCTCACCCTGGTGTGAGGCTCCAGGTCGTGCTACAGGAGGTGACACAGCTCTGTGACCGCATCCTTATTGAATCAGAGTCACCTCACACACTGCTCCTGGATTAGGTGTAGGTAGGAAAAATGCTCTTGGGAAAACCGGGTTGGAAGGACAGAGCCCCCTCCTCCTCCCTCTTTACAGAGACTCCTCTCTCTGCAGCCTCTGCTCCATTAGTTGGTCATGTTTCAGACCCAGAGACACTGTAACTACAGTCCCCATACCTCGTCCAGAGCTGGTTCACCAAATCCTCTGCCCTCCCTGAATGTCTGCAGCAGCTCACAACACAACCTCCAGAAAACCATCCACAGAACCTCCACCAACTTTACAATAGCAGAAGTAAGTCAAAAAACCCTCACCTTTAAGTTGGATGCCTGATCCTTTTAAATAACACCAGAGGGGGTCCGCCGTGCTGCTGAATGTAAGTTCAGCTGAGAGTGACTGACACAGGCAGTCAGTGGACATGCAAAGGCAATGTTTCAAAGACATACATCAAAGCTGTCGGAATGGCAGATTGACATCAACTCAATCCCTTCCTCACACTGACAGCACACGCACAGTATACCCAGGCTAGTTCCCTGCCCAGCATGGGGCACTGTGCAGGCCACACTAGATGTGGCCGGCAGTTCAGTTCACATCATTTTACAGATCCAGGTTTCCATACCGTTGGCACCAGTGCCGTCATAGAGTGAAAATCACAGCAGGGGAAGATACAGAGTGAAAACAGCTCACTTCTGAAAGGGAATTGGAAAAAGACTTGAAGGCATAAGATTTACAAGAATATGTGACATGGAAGGGAAATGGGACTAATTGGAGGGGTGAGGCCATGGAGGGATTCAAACACAAGAAGAGAATATTAAAATTAAGGTGCTGCCAGACCAGGAGCCAATGTAGATCAGTGAGCACAGGGGTAATGGGTGATCGGGATTTGGTGTGAATTAGGATGTAGGCAGCAGAGACCACAATGGGCTGTGGTTTATGGAGGTTGATAACTGGGAGGGTGATCAGGATAGAATTGGAATAGTTAAGTGTGGGTTTAACAACGGCACAGATGAGGGATTATTAGCAGATGGGCAGAGGTGGTGATGGGTGATATCACAGAGGTTTTAATAGGTAGGGTTGGTAATAGGCGGAATATGGCAATGAACTCAGCTCAGGTAGAAATATAGAGGTTCCAACCGTCTGTTTCAGCCTCAGACATTGGGTAGGGAGGGGAATGCGGAAAGTGGATGCAGAGTGGAACGTGAGATAGAGACTGAAGACTGTGGCTTTAAGTCTTCCCAAGATTTACATGACAAGAACACTAAATCAGTGAAATATGACTTATAGATCTAATAGTTGGATACAGTGACTTACCAGGGACACCAATAATAGCGAGGATGGGATAGTAAATCGTTTGAATCATCTTCAGAGCATAACAGATCCGCAAATCTAATGTTATCCAAAAATAATCCGCAGTAATGAGGCTAAACCAATAGGAGAAACTCCTGCTGTCCATTGTTTTAACATTCCAATCTACTGTCCTCAGATTCTGACCCACTGTTGTAATATTCCAATCTATAGTTCTCAGATTCTGACCCACTGTTGTAACATTCCAATCTATTGTTCTCAGATTCTGATCTCTCCTCTCTCGCTCTCTGGAGCCACTGATCTCTGTTCGTGCTGGGGGTGATGCTCCCACTGACACTATGAGCCAGCACATTGAAAGGAGTCCCTTCTTAATTGAAGAGGAAAACCCTCCAGTGACACAATTAGGGTCCTTGAGGACTGACGTTAATTACAGTTAATGAACAAACAGGTTCAGTTAACACCTTTCAATCCAACACTTTTTACACCACAACAGTGTCGAAGATTTACCCAGTCCAGATGGGATATATGAGGTTTGTTGAGGGAAGGAATGTGGAAATAGCAGAGGCAATGGCCAGAAGCTTTCAATCCTCTTTGGATCTGGGAGTGATGTCAAAGGACTGGAGGGTTGTAAATGTTACAAGCTGTTTAAATAAGGAGACATTAGATAAACCCTATAACGACTGACCAGTCAGTCTAAAGTCGGTGGTTGGAAATTTCTAGAGGCCGTGACCCAGTACAAAAATATATCATTCTCGGTAAAACATGTGATATTAAATGATAAACAGTATGGATAGGTTAATGGAAAATCAAGTCTGATAATCTTGATCAAGTTTGTTGATGACCGAACTGTGAGTGTTGATGAGGATATTGTGTTTCCTGTTATGTGTCTGGACTATCAAAAGGCCTGTGATCAAATGACATTTCATCGACTTGTTATGAAAAATGTAACATATGGATTAATGTGATAGTGCGGATATGACACTGACTCAGGGACAGAAAGCAGAGAGAAGTGGTGAAAAGACATTGTTCAGACTGGGGGAGGGGGAGTATACAGTGCTGTTTCTCAGGGGTCAGTATTAAAACCAGTGCTCTTCCTGACATATAGATAAATATACAAGTGACATATACTTATATGTAGACAACATAATTTAAACCCTTGCAGATGACATGACACTTATAAATAAGGGAAGCAAAGGGACAGACCACAGAATTACCCAATCTCACAGATTTTGTTTATTTTTAATTTATTCTGGACTCTAATCCGAATAGAAATTTAGTTCTCACTCTATAATTTATTTGTGTGTGATTTGTTTGTCTGTGTGTGTGTCTGTGTGTGTGTGTGTGTGCATGTTTATTATTTTATTTAGATTCAGTTTAGATTTTTAAGTATAATAAACTCACCTCTTGATGCTTCTTCTTTTGCCTCCTTATCTCGAGAGACTGGAGGTGGTCAGTGGTGTGTGGAGCAACGCCTGGAGAGGCTAAAAAGGCCAATTCTAGAGTGACAGGCTCTTCCACAGGTGCTGCAGGAAAATTTGATTGTCGGGGCTGTTATACAGTTGGCTCTTCCCTTGCACCTCTATTTTTTCCTGCCAACTGCTAAGTTTCTTCGACTCGCCACACTTTAGCCCCGCCTTTATGGCTGCCCGCCAGCTCTGGCGGACGCTGGAAACTGACTCCCACGACTTGTGATCAATGTCACAGGATTTCATATCGCGTTTGCAGACGTCTTTAAAGCGGAGACATGGACGGCCGATGGGTCTGATACCAGTGGCGAGCTCGCTGCACAATGTGTCTTTGGGGATCCTGCCATCTGTCATGCGGCTCACATGGCCAAGCTATCTCAAGCGCCGCTGACTCAGTAGTGTGTATAAGCTGGGGATGTTGGCCGCCTCGAGGACTTCTGTGTTGGAGATACCTGTCCTGTCTCCTGATGCCAAGGATTCTCCGGAGGCAGTGAAGGTGGAATGAATTGAGACGTCGCTCTTGGCTGACATACGTTCTCCAAGCCTCGCTGCCATCGAGCAAGGCACTGAGGACACAGGCCTGATACACTCGGACTTTTGTGTTCCGTGTCAGTGCGCCATTTTCCCACACTCTCTTGGCCAGTCTGGACATAGCAGTGGAAGTCTTTCCCATGCGCTTGTTGATTTCTGCATCTCGAGACAGGTTACTGGTGATAGTTGAGCCTAGGTAGGTGAACCCTTGAACCACTTCCAGAGCGTGGTCGCTAATATTGATGGATGGAGCATTTCTGACGACCTGCCCAAAGATGTTCGTTTTCTTGAGGCTGATGGTTCGGCCAAATTCATTGCATGCAGCCGCAAACCTGTCGATGAGACTCTGGAGGCACTCTTCAGTATGAGATGTTAAAGCAGCATCGTCAGCAAAGAGGAGTTCCCTGATGAGGACTTTCCGTACTTTGGACTTCGCTCTTAGACGGGCAAGGTTGAACAACCTGCCCCTGATCTTGTGTGGAGGAAAATTCCTTCTTCCGAGGACTTGAACGCATGTGAAAGCAGCAGGGAGAAGAAAATCCCAAAAAATGTGGGTGCGAGAACACAGCCCTGTTTCACGCCACTCAGGATAGGAAAGGGCTCTGATGAGGAGACACCATGTTGAATTGTGCCTTTCATATTGTCGTGGAATGAGGTGATGATACTTAGTAGCTTTGGTGGGCATCCAATCTTTTCTAGTAGTCTGAAGAGACCACGTCTGCTGATGAGGTCAAAGGCTTTGGTGAGATCAATGAAAGCAATGTAGAGGGGCATCTGTTGTTCACGGCATTTCTCCTGTATCTGACGAAGGGAGAACAGCATGTCAACGGTCGATCTCTCTGCACGAAAGCCACATTGTGCCTCAGAGTAGACGCGCTCGGCCAGCTTCTGGAACCTCTTGATTAAACTCAAGAAAACCTGTCTGATTGGTTCTTTCACGATCACAACAAAGGTGAAAGGTAAAATGCTCACTGAGGTGGTCAGCATGTCCACTGCTAAAAAGGAATACACCCCGCTGCAGTGAAATAAAAGATAGGACAAGAGGAGAGCCTGGGACCCCACCTCACCTGGCTGTAACAGAAACCTGGAGGTTCTCGTGATCATAACGCAACAACAAATGAGAAATTGGAAGTGTCATAGATGAACAGAGTTTTACAGCACAGAAACAGTCCCTTCACCCCACGCTGTCTGTGCCAGCCATCAAGCCTGTCCATTCTAATCCCCTTTTCCAGCACTTGGCCCGTAACCTTGTATGCTATGGCATATCAAATGCTGATCTAAATACTTCTTAAATGTTGTGAGGGTTCTTGCCTCTACCATCATTACAGGTAGTGTGTTCCAGATTCTAGCCGCCATCCGAGTGAAATTTTCTTTTTCCTCAAATCTCCTCTAAACCACTTGCCCCTTATCTTAAATCAATGGCCCCCGGTTACTGACACCTGTGCTAAGGGAAAAGTTTCTTCTTCTCTACTCTATCTATGCGCCTCATAATTTTTCCTGCCTTCTGTCTCCCTCCATGTCTGAATAAAGGAGTTACATTGGCATAAACGAGTTACATACAGAGTGAAGTAACTCGGTACAGGTTAAAATCGCTCTCTGTTGAAAAGTTGAGTAATGTTGCTGCATAGTTAGGGATTACTCTCCGTCCAAAAGCTAGGAAACCCGAAATTTTAAGACCTGTGGCCAATCATTTTTCACTTGAAGCTGAAGACTCAGACAGAGTTAGAATCACTAACAGATAGAGTAATGTTAGCTAAGGTAAAGCTAGAACAGAAGAGACTAGAATTGGAAATCCAGAGAGAACGAGAAAGAGCAGAGTGGGTGTCAAGAAAGGGAAAAAGTAAGAGTGCAACAGAAGGAGAAGGAGGAAAGGGAGTTAAGGCGGCTCAATCAACTAGAGGAAGACCCAGTACACCCAGTGAAGGCACAGCTAGTGAGGGAGCTGCCCATCGCTCAGGACCATGTGCTGAGCTCTTACAGTTCTCCCAGTTCATTCTAAAGGTCAATGAGGAGCATGTGGCAGAATTTTTCATCACTTTTGAAAAACTTGCAAAGCAGCTGAAATGGCGGCAGAGAGCTGGACACTGTTTTTATAAAGCAAAGTAACAGGAAAAGCCCATGAGGTTTATTCACTGTTGCCAGATGAAAGTTCATCAGATTATGAAATGAATTAAAGTGTTATCCAGGGTGCATATGAGATAGTATCAGAAACGTACCACCAAAAATTCGGAACACTACGAAAGTAGCCTGAGCGAACTTGCCTCCAGTTTGAAAGAGTTAAGCAGCTTCGGAACAGAGGAGCAAGAGTAGGCCATTCAGCCCATCTAGTCTGCCCCGCCATTCAAAACGATCACGGGTTATCATCTATTTCAATTCCTTTTTACCACACTATACCCATATCCCTTTATGTCATTTGTATTTAGAAATCTGTCAATCTCTGCTTCAAACATACTGAATGACTGAGCTTCCACAGCCCTCTGGGGTAGAGAATTCCAAAGATTCACATTTTCAATTCAAAATTCTGGAGAATCCAGGCCCAGTTTTCCCAATCTCTTCATAGGACAGTCCTGCCATCCCAGGAACAAGTCTAGTGAATCTTCGTTGCACTCCCCCTATGGCAATAATATACTTCCTAAAGTAAGGGGAGCAAAGCTGCACACAGTACTCCAGGTGTGGTCTCACAAGGTTCCATACAATTGAAGTAAGACTTCACTACTCCTGTACTCTAATTCTCTTGTGATAAAGGCTAACATACCATTAGCCTTCTTAAGTGCTTGCTGTCCCTGCATGTCAGCTTTCAGTGATTTATTGACAAGGACACCCAGATCCCTTTGCACATCTACACTTTCTAATGTCTTACAATTCAAGAAATACCCTGCACATCTATTCCACCTTCCAAAGTGGATAACCTCATATTTTCCACATTATATTCCATCTGCCACGTTCTTGCCCTCCCACGAAGTCTGTCCAAATGCCCTTGAAGCCACTTTGCACCTTCCCCACAGCACATACATTCCCACATCTTTTTGTATCATCTGCAAACTTGGGAATATTTCTCTGGTCCCCACATCTAAATAAATGATACATATTGTGAACAGATGGGGCCCAAGTACTTACCCAAATGTTTCCTTTTTACTTACCCCATAGCCTGCCAAAGTGAGAATAACCCATTTATTCCTACTCTCTGTTTTATGCTTGTTAACCAATCCTTAATCCATGCCAGTATATTACGTCCGATCCCATGTGCTTTAATTTTACTAACCAACCTCCTGTGGGGGACTTTATCAAAAATCCATCTGAAAATCCAAATATACTACATCCACCGACTCCACTTTATCAATTCTGTTACTACTATCCTCAAAAAACTACAACAGGTTCATCAAACATGATTTCCAATTCATAAATCCATGTTGACTATGTCCAATCAGATCATTATTATCCAATTATCCATTTATCACATCCTTTATGATAGATTCTACCATTTTCTCTCTCCCGCCCTTCTTAAATCGTGGGGTGACATTTGCGACCTTCCAATGTGCTGGAACCGTTCCAGAAGGTGATCACCCATGAACCCACTGTCTCCATAGCTACCTCTGTCAACATTCTGGAACTTAGAATATCAGGTCCTGAGGATTTATCAACCTTCAACCCCATTAATTTCTCCAACACAAACTTCTTACTGATATTAATTTGCATCACTTCCTCATTCCCCCTAATCCCTTGGATCTCTAATTCTGGGAGATTTCTTGTATCTTTCTCAGTGAAGACAGACACAAAGTGATCATTCAGCTTCTCTGCGATTTCTTGATTCCCCATTATAAATTCCCCTGACTCTGCCTGTAATAGACACATACATGTCTTACCCAAATGTTTCCTTTTTACGTAACTAGAGAAGATTTTACAGACCGTTTTTTGTTTGCCTCTGACTAGTAGATACGGAAAATCGGGATACAGCCCACATATGCAAACCTCAGAGTAGTGATCCTTCTCGAGGAGTTCAAAAACTCGCTCCCGCTCCCATTAAAACCCACGCAAAGGAAAAAAAGGTTCGAAGAGCCAGGAAGGTTGCAATTCTGGATGAAGATTTTTTTCCATGTGCACAAGGCCTTAACCCCAAAGGGAATGCATTCCCTAGTCATCCCAAAGACCCGGGAATAAAAGGTGGGAGGGTGATAAGAGCCTGAGCAGCCACGGGCAAGGAGGAAAATCTGGACACCCTGGGGTCCACGCTCAGGCCAAATAAGACGGTACTGAGAGCAGGAGTAAGAGCCGATGATCTGTGTGTTTCCACTGCAGTAAGGCAGGTCACCATCGAGTTGAATGCTGTAAGTGCTGGGGAAAACCAGTAGGATTACTCAGGATCCACCAGATAAGTGCAGGAAAACGGGCCCTGATGGAATTCACAGAAGGTCAGGCTGTGCCTTTAACTGTAACAGTCAGACACAGTAACACTACCACAGAGGGTGGGGAAAACTTAACAAAATCCTTGAGCGTTACTAGGATTTTGAATCCAAGGGAAAAGTGACCCCATACCCCTTCAGTGAGGTAAGCAAGCCCGAGGCATACTGAGGGCTAAAGGGGCCAACCAATCCCTTCTGCTGGGAAAAGGCATGACCTTTCTCGGGGAGTGCAGTGAATGCAGGAGTGTTAGCGAATGGTATTGGAAGACAGTATATGTCCATACCTTTATATTGGGTGCACTTGGAGTGCGACCTATTTTCAGGACCAGTAGCCATGGGGACCTGCTCCTGGGTATTGAACTGGCAGGGAAAAGGTGGCAGCTTCCGCAAAAGTTCTGGAGAGACCACAAGAGATCAGTGACACAGAGCAGTTACAGGAGAAGGTCCCTGGCATTCGCCCTGATTCTGTGGTGACTCGGTCCATGGCTAAACAACCCCCATCAGAGGCGGCTGAACTGACACTGGAGACGATGACCCTACTGTCTGGTTGTCTGAAAACTTCTTTGGGAAGGTAGAGAACACAAAGGATGTGTTAAACAGATCTTCCTTAGTTGAGGCACAACAACTCGACCCAGTGTTAAAATATAGCACAGACCGTCCAAACCAAAACTGAAGCAGAGGGAGTTGCAGAGTGCTACTATTTAAAGAATGAGGTGCTGGTGAGGAAGTGGAGACCTCCTTACAAACCTGCGGATGAAGAGTGGACAGTACTTCACCAGATAGTGGTGCCGCTGAGGTCCCTTAAAGAAATATCAATGTCCCACGAACTTCCAATGACTGGACATGTTGATGTATGAAAATTTAAAGCCCACATAAGACAGCATTTTGACTGACCACAACTCCACAAAGATGTGGTGCAGTTCTGTACAACTGGTCACACCTGCCATGTTGTGGGGAAGCCCCAACCTGCAATGAAACCTTCACCCTAATAGCCATACCAGATTTTGTGGAACCCTTCAGCAGAATGCTGGTGGATTATGTGGGACACCTGCTGAAAACAAAACGGGATTACCAGTATCTTCTCACCATTATGGATGTGGTGACCCGATTCCCAGAAGCCATTCCCCCGAAGAACTATCTCTGCCAAGGTAGTGGTGGAGGAGCTAACCCGTTATGGGCTGCCTGCTGAGATTCAGATGGATCAGGGCACACATTTTACGTCCAGTATTTTTGAAAAGGTCATGGGTATTCTAGACATAACCCAGCTAAAGCCTACCACCCACTGTCACAAGGAGCTTTGGAGCGGCACCACCAGACCCTAAAGACAATGATCAGGCCATACTGCTATGAGTAACCCCATGACTGGGACAAAGGGATGGGATTTCACCTGTTGGTTACCAGGAAAATATCCATTGAGTCCACTGACTTTAGTCTCTTTGAATTACGTTATGGACATGAGGTGAGAGCTCCTCTTAAACTAATCAAGGAGACGTTTTTGGGACACAGGGATGAGTCTTCCATGTTAGACTACATCTCCATGCTCTGGGAGCGGCTCATGAGTACCTGTGTAATGGCTCAGGAACACCTAAGGACCTCCTAGGCAGCTATGAAAATGTAATCAAGCAAAATTCCAAGGTCAGAACATTTCATCCCAGCGATCATGTATTGTTACTATTCCCACTGCAGGGTGAATCCCTGAAATCCCAGTCCAGAGTTCCATATCGAGTGGCAAAAGGAACAGCCAGGTAAATTATTTAAATGACCCCCCCAGACCAAAGGCAAAAAACAAAGGCTGTGGAGGGGACAGACAAGTATAGATCTGGCAGACTGTCAGGAGGGAAGGATTGAAAAGGACAGTGAGGACAGGTTAGAGGAGGGCCAGGAGGATTCCCAACTGGAATCACCTGCTCTCCGATTAGCCAACCCTGAAATGTTAGATAAATTAGACCACACACTCTCCTTCTTAAATGCAGGTCAATGAGGCAACCTAAAAAGTCTGCTAACAGCATTTACAGAAACATGCAATGACAAAAGAAAGTTCCCAAAAAGGCAAGCCAATAGTGAGGGAGATGCGTCACCGAGTCGAGGTGTCGCAGGAGAGTGCAGTGAAAGATAGACAGCCACCTGCGAGCCATAAAATCCCAGAGGACATGGGGCTGGTTAGAGAAATGAGTGTCCCCATAGTAGGGGGAAAAGGGAAGGGAAAATACCCTAAAGTAAACAGCACTTGTGTACCTCACCAGAAAGCTAAAAGTAAGGTCAGTGTGGATCTACCCACTGAAGAACCCAATGATCAGGTCCCAAACACAAATCTAATCAAACCCACCAATTTCAAAGCCGAACTCAGCAAGAACAATGGCCCAGAGGAAATCTCAGACACCTCACAGGGGCTAAAAAAAAAACAATTTATTACACACTGTCGGTTTAGGGAGAAAGATTATCAAGGTGAAGGAACCTGAATGGTTTAAGCTTCATTGCAGGAGAGAAAAAAAGATACAATGGAATCGCTGATGCAATGTCCAGGGTCGAACCCGACACATAACCATCCCAGACAAAACACCAAAACATTAAATCAGTACAACTTTAACAGACAATCTCAGCTGCAGTAACTCGAAGATTAATATGTCAGTTTGGGAAGTGATTATTGAGAATGAATGTGTGCTTTCTTCTTTTTATTCCCACAATCCTGCAATGAAATGTTCTTGTTATCAGATTTTTTCCACGTGTGCTGTGGCGGTATCAAGATCACACAATATGCCAAATTATAAAATTTAATTCATAGTTTGGAAACTTACAGAAAACCTTAAATAGAAAAACAATCTTGCCGTTATCCTTGAAAAAACTGGCAGCCAAGATGGCCACCGCAATTGGCATCTGACACACCTTTTCACATTCTAAAGCCTACAACAGGAGACATCTGTCTGATGAGCCTGGACCCAAATCATTGGCTTGCTCCAGTGATTGAATTACCTGAGATTATATTCATGAACACGGCATACAAGGCCATCCTGACACATTGACTTTGAAAGAGCAAACTCCTCCAAGAGTAAATACTGGTATCCTGAGCCCTGGGGAGATAGAAGGTCCTAACCTTGAATCTCATTGTAACAGTCCAGCGAATACACTGAGTCAGACTGGAGACTGTCTATCCCTGCGAAAGCTGAGAGTTTTCCCTGGACAAAAACAGACAAGTCAGTGATTCAAAATGAGCTGAAGCAGGAGGGCTGTGTTCCCCCCACACCCCTCCCTTTCTCTCCATCTCCCTCTCCACATAACATCACAAATTTGAAAACCACATGCGAATAGGGGCCCTCCAAGCCTACAGATTGCTACAGACAGAGTAACCAGGGGAAGAAAGCCACCTACAAGTGTGCCTCAAAGAATTCCCAGAGCCATGTGGACCAGCCACAAACTGCACATTGACCAGAAAAAGACTTCAAGGATACAACTTCTGCAGGAAGACGACGGAATGGTCAAACCTCACAGAATGAGTTTAAAAAAATATATTTATTCTGGACTCCAATCCAACCACAAATTTACTTCTCACTCTGTAATGTATTTCTGTGTGATTCCTGTGTGAGTGTGCGCATAAATGTGTTCTATTTATTTTAATGATTTTATTTAGATAGGGTTTATATTGTTAAGTATAATAAACTCACCTCTTTCATGTTTAAACTCAAGAGAACCTGTCCAATCAATTCCTTCATCATCATACGAAAGGGAAAATGTAAAACACTCACTGAGACGTTAAGCATATTCACCGTTTATAAAGGACAAACACTCTTGTGATCAAATAAAGCCGAGCGACTTTGACCCCTCCTCACCTGGCCATAACAATTGGCAGGGTTGGGGATGGAGAGAATATGGGGATGAACTCAGCTCAGCATTAAATAGATACCAGAGGTTGTAAACTTCCTGGTTCCACCTCAGACAATGGCCAGCAAGGGGGATGTAGATCATGGACAGGGAATGGAGTTTGTGACAGAAACTGAAGATAATGGTTTCAGTCTTCTCACGATTTAAATGACAAGAACACTAAATCAGTGAAATATGGTTTATGAATCCAATAGTTGGATACAGAGACTTACCAGGGACACCAATAATAGCGAGGATGGGATAGTAAATAAATTGAATCGTCTTCAGAGCATAAAAGATCCGCCATTCTAATGTTATCCAATAATAATCTGCAGTAACCAGGCCAAACCAATCGGATAAACTCCTGTCCATTGTTGTAACATTCCAATCTATTGTTTTCAGATTCTGACCCATTGTTGTAACATTCCAATCTATTGTTCAGATTCTGATCTATCCTCTCCCTCTGTCTGCAGCCGCTGATCTCTGTTAGTGCCGGGGTTGATGCGCCCACTGACACTATCGGATAACACATTGAAAGGAGTCCCTTCTTAATAGAAGAGGGAAACCCTCCAGTGACACCATTAGGGTCCATGGAGACTGACATTAATTACAGTCACTGAACAAACAGGTTCAGTTAACACCTTTCAATCCAACACATTTTGTATCGCAGTAAAGTAGAACATTTATCCAGTCTGGATGGGATGTATGATAGTTACTGAGGGAAGGAATGGTGAAAATAACAGAGGCACTGGACAGAATATTTCAATCCTCCTTGGATATGGGAGTGATGCCAGAGGACTGCAGGGTAAATGTTACACTGTTTAAAAAAGTAGAGATTGGATAAACCCTGTTACTATCAGTCTCACGTTGGTGGTTGGAAAATTCTAGAGGTCATAACCCAGCACAAACATATATCTTGCTTGTAAAAACATGGGTTAATAAATGACAAGTAGCATGGATAGGTTAATGGAAAATCATTTCTGATAATCTTGATCGAGTTCGTTCAGGACATAACTGTGAGTGTTACTGAGGAAAGCGTGTTTCATGTAATATAATCATAAAAAGTTTAAGACACAGAAAGAGGCCACTTGGCCCATTGTGTCTGTGCCGGCCGATACATGATCCACCTATTCACATCCCACATTCCAGCATTTGATCCATAGCCCTGAAGATTATGGTACTTGAGTTGAACATCCAGACTCCTTTTGAATGAGTGCAGGTATTCTGCCTCAACTATCCTTACAGGCAGTAAGTTCTAGAACTTCACTAAAAACAGGGGACCCAGGACTGAACCCTGTGGAATGCCAACGGAAGCAGTCCTCCGGTCAGTAAAATACCCGTCAACAATTACACTTTCATAAAAATAAGAAATGCTGGAAATACTCAGCAGGTCTGGCAGCATCTGTGGAGAGAGAAGCAGAGTTAGCGTTACAGGTCAGTGACCCTCCTTCACTGACCTGAAACATTATCTCTGCTTCTCCCTCCACGTATGCTGCCAGACCTGCTGAGCATTTCCAGCATTTCTTGTTTTTACTTCAGGTTTCCAGCATCCGCAGTATTTTGCTTTTATTATAACAATTACCCTTTGTTTCCTGCCACTGAGCCAATTTTGTATTTTTGGGTGAACAAGTTTTTCCTCAACTCCCCGCTAATCCTTCTACCAAGCACTTTAAGTCACTGCCCCCTATTCACTGATCTCTCTGCTAAGGTGAATAGACTCTTCACCTCCACTCTATCCAGACCACACAAAATTATGCTCATTTCAATCAGATCTCCCCTCAACTCCTCTCTTCCAAGTAGAACAACCCCAGCCTATCTAATCTTAATTCATAGCTGCATTTTTCCAGTCCGGGCAACATCCTCATAAATCTCCTCCATACCCTCTCTCGTGAAATTATATCCTTTGTGAATGAGGTGACCAGAACTGCAGAGTACTCAGGTTGTGACCTAACCAATGATTTATACAGTTCCAGCATAACCTCCCTGCTCTTGTATTCTATACCTCAGCTAATAAAGGAAAGGATTCCATATGCCTTCTTAACCACCTTATCGACCTGACCTGCTAACTTCAGGGATCAGTGGACATTGACTCCAAGGTCCCTCACTTCCTCTGCACTTCTCAGTATTTTCCTATTAATTGTCTATCCCTTTGCCTTGTTTGACCTCCTCAATTGCATCACCTTACACTTATCCAGGTTGAATTCCATTTGTCACTTTTCTCTCATCAATATCTTCCTGCAGCATACAGCTATCCTCCTCGCTATCTACTGCAAGACCAATCTGTGTACCATCTGCAAACATCTTGATCATGCCCCCTACATTTACGTTCAAATCATTAATATATACTACCAAAAAGCAGGCGACCCAGTACTGAGCCCTGTGGAACGCCACTGGAAACAGGCCTCAAGTCAGTGAAACACCCATCAACAATCACCCTTTGTTTCCTGTCACTGAGACAATTTTGTATCCAGCTTGCTGAATTTCCCTGGATTCCATGGGATTTTATTTGTTTAACTGGTATGCCACATGGGATCTTGACAAAAGCCTTGCCAAAATCTATGTAGACCATATCATCTGCACTACCCTCATCTATCATCCTTGCTACTTCTTCAAAAAATTCAATCAATTTGGTCAAACAATATCATCCCTTATCAAATCCATGCTCACTATCCGTGACGAACCTGTGACTTTCTAAGTGACACGTGATCCTGCCTCAGAATAGATTCCAATAATGTGCCCACTACTGAGGTTACACTGACTGGCCTGAAATCATTCGGTCTATCCCTTGCTCCCTTTTTAAAGAGGTACTATTTTAACAGTTCACCAATCCTCTGGCACTACACTGTATCCAGTGCGGACTGGAAAATGATGGTCAGACCCTCTGCTATTTCCTTTCTCACCTCTTTTAGCAGCCGAGGATACATTTCAACTGGCCCTGGTGATGGATCAACTTTCAAGGATGCTAATCCCATTAATTCTTCCTCTCTCCCTATGTATATTCACACTCCTCCTCCTCAACCACAATATCTGCATCGCGCCCCCCTTTTGTGAAGACAGATACAAAGTATTCATTAAGGACCATACCAACATGTTCCGCCCCTACTCGTGTATATCAATTTATGTATATAGACTTTCAAAAGGCCTGTGATCAAATGAGATTTCATAGACTTGTTATCAGAAATGGAAGACATGTATTAATGTGACAGTGATGGTGTGGATATGACAGTGACTCAGGGACAGAAAGCAGAGAGAAGTGATGAACAGTCATTGTTCAGACTGGAGGTGGAGGGGAGTATACAGTACTGTTTCTCAGGGTTCGATTCACTCCACGTGATATCAAGATACGACTGAAGGCATTGGATACTGCAAAGGCTGTGGGCCCTGCCAATATTCCGGCAATAGTACTGAAGACCTGTGCTCCAGAACTTGCCGCGCCCCTAGCCAAGCTGTTCCAGTACAGCTACAACACTGGCATCTACCCGGCAATGTGGAAACTTGCCCAGGTATGTCCTGTAGACAAAAAGCAGGACACGTCCAACCCGGCCAATTACCGCCCCATCAGCCTCCTCGCAATCATCAGTAAAGTGATGGAAGGTGTCATCAGCAGTGCTATCAAACAGCACTTGCTTAGCAATAACCTGCTCAGTGAAGCTCAGTTTAGGTTCCGCTCGAGCCACTCAGCTCCTGATCTTATTACCTCATTATCTCAAACCCTCCGCTGGCTGGAGTCATACCTAGTGCAAAGGAAGATGGTTGTGGTTGTTGGAGGTCAATCATCTGAGCTCCAGGACATCACTGCAGGAGTTCCTCAGGGTAATGTTCTGGGCCCAACCATCTTCAGCTGCTTCATCAATGACCTACCTTCAATAATAAGTCAGAAGTGGGGATGTTCGCTGATGATTGCACAATGTTCAGCACCATTCGTGACTCCTCAGATACTGAAGCAGTCCATGTAGAAATGCAGCAAGACCTGGACAATATCCAGGCTTGGGCTGATAAGTGGCAAGTAACATTCGTGCCACACAAGTGCCAGGCAATGACCATCTCCAACGAGAGAGAATCTAACCATCTCCCCTTGATATTCAATGGCATTACCATCGCTGAATGCCCCACTATCAACATCCTAGGGGCTACCATTGACCAGAAACTGAACTGGAGTAGACATATAAATAACGTGGCTACAAGAGCATGTCAGAGGTTCGGAATCCTGATGCGAGTAACTCACCTCCTGATTCTCCAAAGCCTGTCCACCATCTACAAGGTACAAGTCAGGGGTGTGCTGGAATACTCTCCACTCGCCTGAATGGGTGCAGCTCCAACAACACTCAAGGAGCTCGACACCATCCAGGACAAAGCGGTCCGCTTGATTGCCACCCCATCTACAAACATTCACTCCCTTCACTACAGACGCACAGTAGCAGAAGAGTGTACCATCGACAAGATGCACAGCAGCAATGCACCAAGGCTTCTTTGACAGCACCTTCCAAAGCCGCGACCTCTACCAACTAGAAGGACAAGGGCAGCAAATACATGGGAACATCACCACCTTCAAGTTCCCTTTCAAGTCACACACTATCCTGACTTGGAACAATATCGCCCTTCCTTCACTGTCGCTGGGTCAAAATCCCTTCCTAACAGCACTGTGGGTCTACCTACTCCAAATGGACTGTAGCGGTTGAAGAAGGCAGCTCACCACCACCTTCTCAAGGGCAACAAGGGCAATAAATGCTGGCCAAGCCAGTGACGCCCAAATCCCATGAATGAATTTAAAAAAGAGCCAGGGTGTGGGACTAACTGGAAGATCTTCAAAAGGGCCAGCACTGACATGTTGGACCGAATGGCCTTCTTCAGTGCAATGCTATTCTACGTTTCTATGATTGTTCTTGCCTCTACTTTACTAATATTCCTATCCTTTAAACAGGCGTTTGATAAAGTACCACATAACAGCCGTGTTACCAAGTTAGAAACACATAGGATTAAAGGACCAATGTCAGCAGTGGCTCAGTTTGTATCTCTCTCCCCTTTCACTCACAAGCTTCTAGGATCAAGTGTCACTGCAGGACTTGATCACAAGAATCAAGGCTGACACTGCAGTGACATTACTGTGGGAGTATTGCACTGTCAGATGTACCGTCTGTCGAATGAAACATTAAACCAACATCTGCCCTCCCAGGCGGATGTTAAAGATATGATGATTATCACATTGCTGTTTGTGGGATCTTGCTGTGCGGAAATCTTCTGCCATCTTTCCTACATTACAATAGTGACTAGGGTTTAGTAAGCACTCATTGATTGTAAATCGCTTTGGGACATGCAGTGGTCATGAAGGCGCTACATAAATGGAAGTTTTTAAAAAATTTACAATGGCAGCCTGCAGGAAATTAGCTATGTGACAGAAAGCAGAGAGTGGTGGAGAATGGTTGTTGTTCGGTCTGGAGGGAAGTACACAGTGGGGTTCCCACAGGGTCACTGTTGGGATCACTGTTGCTGTATGTTAATGCAATGGGCTTGTGTACAGAGGGGATAATGTCAAAGTTTGCAGATGGCAGGAAACTCAGAAATGTTAATAAACAGTGAGAAGGATAGAAACAGACTTCAGGAAGACAGGGACTGACTGGTAAAATGGGCAGGAACATGGCAGATGTCATTTAACACAGTGAAGTGTGAAGTGAGACATTTGGGTAGGAAGTATGTGGAGGAACAATATAAACTAAATGGTACCATTATAAACTGTGTGCAGGGTTAGAGAGAACTGGGGTGTACACACACAGATCTTTGAAGGTAACATGTAGTGTTCTTGGCGTTCGAGAGAGAGAGAAGGCATATGGTGTGTTATCTTTTCTTAGTAGGGGGATCGAGTTTCGGAGCCACGAGGTCATGCTGCAGCTGTACAAGACTCTGGTGAGACCGCACCTGGAGTATTGCGTGCAGTTCTGGTCACCGCATTATAGGAAGGATGTGGAAGCTATGGAAAGGGTGCAGAGGAGATTTACTAGGATGTTGCCTGGTATGGAGGGAAGGTCTTATGAGGAAAAGCTGAGGGACTTGAGGTTGTTTTCGTTGGAGAGAAGGAGGAGGAGAGGTGACTTAATAGAGACATATAAGATAATCAGAGGGTTAGATAGGGTGGATAGTGAGCGTCTTTTTCCTCGGATGGTGATGGCAAACACGAGGGGACATAGCTTCAAGTTGAGGGGTGATAGATATCGGACAGATGTGAGAGGTAGTTTCTTTACTCAGAGAGTAGTAAGGGCTTGGAACGCCCTGCCTGCAGCAGTAGTAGATTCGCCAACTTTCAGGGCATTTAAGTGGTCATTGGATAGACATATGGATGAAAATGGAATAGTGTAGGTCAGATGGTTTCACAGGTCGGCGCAACATCGAGGGCCGAAGGGCCTGTGCGGCGCTGTAATGTTCTAATTCTAATTCTAAAAAATAATCAGAGTAATAAAATTCAGGAGGAAATGCTGATTTTTATACATCATTGGTAAGGTCCCAGCTGGTGAATTGTGTCCAATTCTGATCACCACATGTCAAGGATTTAGTGAAGATACAGAGCTGATTTACTCGAATGGTCGCAGGGATCTGGGAATTCAGTTACATGGAGAGATTGGAAAAGTTGGGATTGTTCTCTTTCGAGCAGTGAAGGGTCAGAGGAGATTTCATATAGAATTCAAAATCATGAAGGGTTTTGATAGGGTAATTAGTGTGAAAATGTTTCCAGTGTATGAAAGTTCGGTATGAATAAGACACAGATTGAAGGTAATTGACAAAGAACCAGAGGTGAAATGAGGAGAATTTTCTTGCACAGCGAGTTGTTGGGATGTGGGATTCACTGCCTGAAAACATGGTGGAAGCAGATTCAATAATATCTTTCAAAAGAGAATTTAACAAATACTTGAAAAGTATTATCAAGTGGTCAGGGAGGTCAATGCAATACGTCTGGCCACGAGGACCTGGCAGCAGAGCCAGAAGAAGTTTAATGAGCTCACTCGGGTGGTCATTGTCAGTGAATTCATCTCCACATGGTATCTCCTACCCCCAATATCACCAACCTCTCACACTGCTCAATGTACCACACCCTCATCACTCACTCATCAGCAGTTCCTAACACTCAGGACTCACACCTAACATTCACATACTCCACCTCACCCTCACACCTTCCACTGATACCAGCTTCACACCCACCTCTCACTGCCTCCACATACCTCCAGCTATTCAGCTATGGCAGGCACATCGCACAAACACAGTGCAACACAATCACTGACATTTCCCCTACCTCGTACAGGGCAAGGTGGCCCTTAATCACAGGGAGCAGCAGTGAACCAGCGGGATCCAGGCATACCTTCATCCCCTGAGCCTGAGGGAGGAGATGGTTCTCCACATCATGGGACAGGCTGTGACAGAGTTTGTAGCATCCGGCAACACCGAGAGTATTCAGGAAGATGTTATGTTCCTGCCTTATGTCCCTTCTTAACTCCCACCTCCTCCTCATCCTGCTGTCTGGGATGATGTACAAGCTGCAGATGGTGGGACCATGGATGTCAATGTAGTGTATATGTGAGGCTGAGTAATTTGAGGAGAGCACGTCAAGAAGAATCAGCAGGTAGCACAGGAGACACCTGAGTGCATCTCATTCTCCAACCAGTATTCAATACTGAGAAAAGTGATGGTTCATCTGAGGACTGCAGCCACAGGCAAGGCCATGGTACCAGGGCTATCTCAGCTGTACTGGTGGGGGGGGGGCGGGGTTACAGGGAAGACTGATAGTGATGGGAAATTCGATAGTCAATGGTTTCTGAAACCGCAGATGTGTATCCAGGATGGTGTGTTCCCTCCCTGGTGTCAGGGTCAAGGATATCACTCCAGCAGCTACAGAGCATCCTGAAGGTGGAGGGTGAACAGTCAGCAGTCGTGGTCCACATCAGAAGCAACGACAGAGACAGAAAGAGGGAGGTTGTCTTGTACTCAGAATTCAGGGTTTTGGGAAAGTTAGCAAGCAGGATTACTCTCAGTACCCCATGCGATTGAGTACAGATATAGATGTGGAGTACAGATGGATGTGTGGCTGGATGAATGCTGCAGGAGCTGGGAGGTTTTGATTCCTGGACACTGGGAGCCGGTCTGCAGAATGTGGGATCTGTACAGGCTTGTCGATTTACACCTGAACAGAGCTGGGACTAATTCCCTTGAGGGGCGATTTGTTAGTGCTATTGGAGAGGGTTTAAACTAAATTGGCAGGGTACGGGAACCATGAGTAAACATCAGAGAGGAATTCCAAGGAGAACAGAATACGGGAAGAGTTGGACAGCACTATAGCAGGGTTCAGAATGTTATTAGGTGGGATCATAGAATGGGAGAAAGTAATAACATTTACGTGAAGGTTAATGTGCATGTATGTGAAAGCATGGAGTGTGGTGAATAAGACTTAATTTTGGAAGGTCGAATTTGAATGCGGAATACAGGCTTAAAGACAGGATTCTTGGTAGTGTGGAGGAACAGAGGGATCTTGGGCTCCATGTCCATAGATCGCTCAAAGTTGCCACCCAAGTTGATAGGGTTGTTAAGAAGGCGCATGGTGTGTTGGCTTTCATTAACAGGGGTATTGAGTTTAAGAGTCGCGAGGTTATGCTGCAGCTCTATCAGGCCCTGGTTCGACCACACTTGGAATATTGTGTTCAGTTCTGGTCGCCTCATTATAGGAAGGATGTGGAAGCTTTAGAGAGGGTGCAGAGGAGATTTACCAGGATGCTGCCTGGACTGGAGGGCATGTCCTACGAAGAAAGATTGAGGGAGCAAGGTCTTTTCTCATTGGAGCGAAGAAGGATGAGAGGTGAATTGATAGAGGGGTACAAGATGATGAGAGGCATAGATAGAGTGGATAGTCAGAGACATTTTCCCAGGGTGGAAAGGGTCATCACTAGGGGGTATAATTTTAAGGTGATTGGAGGAAGGTTTCGGGGAGATGTCAGAGGTAGGTTCTTTACACAGAGAGTGGTGGGTGCGTGAAATGCACTGCCAGCGGTGGTAGTAGAAGCAGATACATTAGGGGCATTTAAGCGACTCCTGGATAGGTACATGAATGATAGTAGAATGAAGGGTAGGCAGTTAGTTTGATCTTAGAGTAGGTTAACGGTTCGGCACAACATCGTGGGCCGAAGGGCCTGTACTGTGCTATACTGTTCTATGTTCTATAGCAAGTGCAGATTGCCATGTGGAAATATGGTGTTGTGGCTATAACAGAGACCTGGCCCAAAGAAAGGCAGGACTGGGTGTTAAATATTCCTGAATACAAGGTATTCTGGAAAGATAGAAGGAAGAATAGCAATAGGGGTGGTGGTATTGATTAAGGAGAATATTATAGTGCTAGAGAGAGAGAATGTCCCGGGCAGGGGTGGCGGTGGCAGGGGATCAAGGATAGAATCTAAATGGCTGGTGCGAAGGAGCAAAAAAGTTGCAGTTACATTGCCCTGTGTTGTCTATAGGTCACCAGCTGGTGGGAAGGATGTGGAGGAACAAATCTGCGTTACTCGGTAGGGTTGAAACTAGTGCGGCGGGGGGTGGGAACCAGAGCTGTAGGTCAGCAAGTGAAATAACTGAGGGGAACTAGTGAGGAAGGCCAGTAAGACTGAGAGGAAGAGCAGGCAGGGAGATGTTTCTGAGCACAGCGGGACTGGTGGTCTGAAGTGCATTTGTTTCAATGCAAGAAGTTTAACAGGTAAGGCAAATTATGTAGATCTTGGATTAGTACTTGGAACTATGATTTTGTTGCTGTTACAGAGATTTGGTTGAGGGAAGGACAGGATTGGTAGCTACATGTTCCGGGATTTAGAAGCTTCAGGCGGGATCGAGGGGAAGTAAAAGGGGTGGGTGAGTAGCATTACTGGTTAAAGAGAATATCACAGCTGTACTGCGGGAGGACACCTCGGAGGGGACATGCAGCGAGACAATATGGTTACAGCTCAGGAATAGGAAGGGTGCATTCACGATGTTGGGGGTTTACTACAGGCCTCCGAACAGCCAGCAGGCGATAGAGGAGCAGATAGGTAGACAGATTTTGTAAAGATGTAAAGGTAACAGGGTTGTTGTGATGGGTGATTTTAACTTTCCCTATATTGACTGGGACTGACTCAGTGCTAGGGGCTTGGATGGGGCAGAATGTGTAAGGGGCATTCAGGAGGGCTTCTTGAAACAGTATGGAGATAGTCCAACTAGGGATGGGATCGTACTGGACCTGGTATTGGGAAAAGAGCCTGGTCAGGTGGTCGAAGTCACCATCGGGGAGAATTTCGGGATCAGTTATCATAATTCCATAAGTTTTAAGGTACTTGTGCATAAGGATAAGAGTAGTCCTCGGGTGAAGGTGCGGGGGAAGGTTAATTATAACAATACTAGGCGGGAAGTGAAGAATTTAGATTGGGGGCGGCTGTTTGAGGTTAAATCAACATCTGACATGTGGGAGTCTTTCAAACGTCAGTTGATTAGAATCCAGGACCGGCATGTTCCTGTGAGGATGAAGGATAAGTTTGGCAAGTTTCAGGAACCTTGGATAACGAGGGATATTGTGAGCCTAGTCTAAAAGCAAAAAGGAAGCATTTGTAAGGGCGAGAAGGCTGGGAACAGAGGAAGCCCTTGAGGAATATAAAGAAAGTAGGAAGGAACTTAAGCAAGGACTCAGGAGGGCTAAAAGTGGTCATGAAAAGTCATTGGCAAACAGGATTAAGGAGAATCCCAAGGCTTTTAATACGTATATAAAGAACAAGAGGGTAACCAGGGAAAGGGTTGGCCCACTCAAGGACAGAGGAGGGAATCTATGTGTGGAGCCAGAGGAAATGGGTGAGGTACTAAATGAATACTTTGCCTCAGGATTCACCCAAGAGAAGGACTTGGTGGATGATGAGAATAGGGAAGAGAGTGTAGATAGACTGGGTCATGTCGATATCTTAAAGGAGGAGGTTTTGGGCGTCTTGGAAAACATTAACGTAGATATGTCCCCAGGGCCTGAAGGAATCTACCCCAGAATACTGAAGGAGGCAAGGGAGGACATTTCTGGGGCGTTGACAGAAATCTTTGTATACTCATTGGCTACAGGTGAGGTCCCAGAGGACTGGAGAATAGCCAATCTTGTTCCTTTTTTTAAGCAGGGTAGCTAAGATAATCCAAGAAATTACAGGTCGGTGAGCCGTACGTCAGTGGTAGGGAAATTATTGGAGAGGATTCTTCGGGACAGGATTTACTCCCATTTCGAAACAAATGGACTTATTAGCGAGAGACAGCATGGTTTTGTGAAGGGGAGGTCGTGTCTCACTAACTTGATTGAGTTTTTTGAGGAATTGACGAAGATAATTGATGGAGGAAGGGCAGTGGATGTTGTCTACATGGACTTCAGTAAAGCCTTTGACAAGGTCCCTCATGGCAAACTGGTGCAAAAGGTGAAGTCACACTGGATCAGAGGTGAGTTGGCAAGATGGATACAGAACTGGCGCAGTCACAGAAGACAGAGGGTAACAGTGGATGGGTGTTTTTCTGAATGGAGGAATGTGACTCGTGGTGTTCCACAGGGATCAGTGCTGGGACATTTGATGTTTGTAGTATATATAAATGATTTGGAGGAAAATGTAGCTGGTCTGATTAGTAAGTCTGCGGACGACACAATGGTTGGTGGTGTTGCGGATAATAGAACAAAGAGAACAAAGAACAAAGAAAATTACAGCACAGGAACAGGCCCTTCGGCCCTCCAAGCCTACGCAAATCCTCTATCTAAACCTGTCGCCTATTTTCTAAGGGTCTGTATCTCTTTACTTCCTGCCCATTCATGTATCTGTCTAGATACATCTTAAAAGACGCTATCGTGCCCGAGTCTACCACCTCCGCTGGCAGTGCGTTCCATGCACCCACCACCCTCTGCGAAAAGAACTTTCCACGCATATCCCCACTAAACTTTTCCCCTTTCACTTTTAACTCGTGTCCCCTTGTAATTGAATCCCCCACTCTGGGAAAAAGCTTCTTGATATCCGCCCTGTCTATACCTCTCATGATTTTGTACACCTCAATCAGGTCCCCCCTCAACCTCCGTCTTTCTAATGAAAATAATCCTAATCTACTCAACCTCTCTTCATAGCTAGCGCCCTCCATGCCAGGCAACATCCTGGTGAACCTCCTCTGCACCCTCTCCAAAGCATCTACATCCTTTTGGTAATGTGGCGACCAGAACTGCACGCAGTATTCCAAATGTGGCAGAACCAAAGTCCTATTCAACTGTAACATGACCTGCGAACCCTTGTACTCAATACCCCGTCCGATGAAGGAAAGCATGCCGTATGCCTTCTTGACCACTCTATTGACCTGCGTTGCCACCTTCAGGGAACAATGGACCTGAACACCCAAATCTCTCTGGACATCAATTTTCCCCAGGACATTTCCATTTACTGTATAGTTCACTCTTGAATTGGATCTTCCAAAATGCATCACCTCGCATTTGCCCTGATTGAAGTCCATCTGCCATTTCTCTGCCCAACTCTCCAGTCTATCTATATTCTGCTGTATTCTCTGACAGTCCCCTTCACTATCTGCTACTCCACCAATCTTAGTGTCGTCTGCAAACTTGCTAATCAAACCACCTATACTTTCCTCCAAATCATTTATGTATATCACAAACAACAGTGGTCCCAGCACAGATCCCTGTGGAACACCACTGGTCACACGTCTCCATTTTGAGAAACTCCCTTCCACTGCTACTCTGTCTCCTGTTGCCCAGCCAGTTCTTCATCCATCTAGCTGGTACACCTTGGACCCCATGTGCCTTCACTTTCTCCATCCATAATGATGAGGATTGTCAGAGGATACAGCAGGATATATATCGGTTGGTGACTTGGGCGGAGAAATGGCAGATGGAGTTTAATCCGGACAAATGTGAGGTAATGCATTTTGGAAGGTCTAATGCAGGTGGGAGGTATACATTAAATGGCAGAACCCTTAGGAGTATTGACAGGCAAAAATATCTGAGCGTACAGATCCACAGGTCACTGAAAGTGGCAACGCAGGTGGATAAGGTAGTCAAGAAGGCATACGGCATGCTTGCCTTCATCGTTCGGGGCATAGAGTATAAAAATTGGCAAGTCATGTTGCAGCTGTACAGAACCTTAGTTAGGCCACACTTTGAATATTGCGTGCAATTCTGGTCGCCACACTATGGAAGGATGTGGAGGCTTTGGAGAGGGTACAGAGGAGGTTTTCCAGGATGTTGCCTGGTCTGGAGGGCATTAGCTATGAGGAGAGGTTGGAAAAACTCGGATTGTTTTCACCGGAACGACGGAGGTGGAGGTGCGACATGATAGAGGTTTACAAAGTTATGAGCGGAATGGACAGAGTGGATAGTCAGAAGCTTTTTCCCAGGGTGGAAGAGTCAGTTACTAGGCGACATAGGTTTAAGGTGCGAGGGGCAAAGTTTAGAGGGGATGTGCGAGGCACGTTTTTTACTGAGGGTGGTGAGTGCCTGGAACTTGCTGCCAGGTGGAAGCAGATACGATAGCGACGTTTAAGAGACATCTTGACAAATATATGAATAGGAAGGGAAGAGAGGGATATGGGCCCCGGGAGTGCAGAAGGTGTTAGTTTAGGCAGGCATCAAGATCGGCGCAGGCTCGGAGGGCCGGATTGTCTGTTCCTGTTCGTTGTAGGGTATTCCCAAGCACAGAGGTACCTGCCATAAATATCATAATGTTTAAATATTATTTGAGTAACCAGTAACATATAATATTAGTGAACAGTGAGGAGGTTTCAAAGCACCATGGGGCTCAGTTAACCTGACCACATTCCACAGGAGCTGAGTAATCCAATCTCAAACAAAAGGCTAATTAAAATGAAAAGCAGAAACCTTTGTGGAATGCTGACAAAGTAGCTAGCCTGTAACGAGGTGAAAACATCATGAGTAATCCCCGATCTGTGTCTGGGCTAGTAATGAGGTGAAGATAAGGGGGTATGGAAAACATCATGAATAATCCCCTATCTGTGTATGGGCCGTTCATGCAGCCCCTCTATGCCTAGTAACCGCTTCTATTGGCTCTAATAATCAATGTATATAATCGATAATCGTTGTGATTGGACCATGTCCGGCCGGGATGGGCTGAGTAACTGTTTGAAAATGTATAAGTATGGATGATTTTCCTTTGTTCAGTGGAGAGGCATCTGGACAGCCCAGTAACCTGCTCCCCACTGGCGTAACTAAATAAACTGTTTGACATTGGAGCAGACCTGAGTGTCGAGTGATTCTCCTAGATTCATTCCCGCTAACACTGTTCTTTGTTCATTGTTGAAATATTCCAATCTAGTGTTCTCAGATTCTGACCCATTGTTGTAACATTCCAATCTATTGTTCTCAGATTCTGACCCATTGTTGTAACATTCCAATCTATTGTTCTCAGATTCTGACCCATTGTTGTAACATTCCAATCTATTGTTCTCAGATTCTGACCCATTGTTGTAACATTTCAATCTATTGTTCTCAGATTCTGACCCATTGTTGTAACATTCCAATCTATTGTTCTCAGATTCTGACCCATTGTTGTAACATTCCAATCTATTGTTCTCAGATTCTGACCCATTGTTGTAACATTTCAATCTATTGTTCTCAGATTCTGACCCATTGTTGTAACATTCCAATCTATTGTTCTCAGATTCTGACCCATTGTTGTAAGATTCCAATCTATTGTTCTCAGATTCTGACCCATTGTTGTAACATTCCAATCTATTGTTCTCAGATTCTGACCCATTGTTGTAACATTCCAATCTATTGTTCAGATTATGATCCATTGTTGGAACATTCCAATCTATTGTTCTCAGATTCTGACCCATTGTTGTAACATTCCAATCTATTGTTCTCAGATTCTGACCCATTGTTGTAAGATTCCAATCTATTGTTCTCAGATTCTGACCCATTGTTGTAACATTCCAATCTATTGTTCTCAGATTCTGACCCATTGTTGTAACATTCCAATCTATTGTTCAGATTATGATCCATTGTTGGAACATTCCAATCTATTTTTCTCAGATTCTGATCTATTCCCTCCCTCTCTCTGTCGCCACTGATCACTGTTAGTGCCCCGGATGATACTCCCGCTGATATTGTGCGGTGACACATTGAAAGAAGTCCCTCTATTGATAGAAGGGGGAACCATCCAGTGACACAAGTAGCATCCATGGAGACAGGCATTAATTACAGTCACTGAACAAATAGGTTCAGTTAACCTCTTTCAATCCAACACTTTTTGCACCTCAATGAAGGAGAACATTTACCTGTTCTGGATTGGACGTGTGAGGGTTGCTGAGGGACGGAAAGGTGGAAATAGCAGATGCAATGGCCAGAACCTTTCAATCCTCCTTGGCTATGGGAGTTATGACAAGGGACTGGAGGGTTGTAATTGTTATTCCCTGTTTAAAAAGGGACAGATGGAGTAAACACTGTAATTACTGACCAATCAGTCTAACCTCGCTGGTGGGGAAATTTCTGGTGGTCACAAGCAGGAGAAAAGTATTCATTACACGTAAAAACATGGGATAATAACAGGCTAGCAGCACGGATATGCGAATGCAAAAAAGAAAAAAGTCGAGGAAACATCAACAACAGCAACTCATTTTATATAGTGCCTTTGTCATAAAACATCCGAAAATGCTTCACAGGAGCATTATGAAACAATGTATGACTCGGAACCATTTATGAAGATATTGGGTCAGATGACCAACAGTTTGTTTAAAGAGGTAGGTTTTAAGGAGTGTCTTAAGGAAGGAAAGTGAGTTGAGAGGTGGAGCAGCAGAGATCTGTAGGGAGATTATTCCAGAGGTTGGGGCCTAGGCAACCGAAGGTGCAGCTTCCAATGGTGAAGTAATTAAAATCAGGGACACACAAGAGGGCTGAAGCAGAGGAGTGCAGATATCTTTAAGGGTTGTGGGGCTGGAAGATATTACAGATATAGGGTGGGGGCGATGTCATGGAGGACAAACAAGGTGGAGAAATTTGAAATAGAAACATTGCTAAATCAGGAGTAAATGTAGGTCAGTGATAGGTGAACAGGGAATTAGGGCACGGGCAGCAGAGTTTTGGATGAACATCAAGTTTACAGAGAGTAGAATGTGGGAGATCAGCCAGGAGTGAGTTGGAATAATCACATCGAGAGGTGAAATAAACTCACTTTAAAAAGGGAATTAGAAAAAGACTTGAAGATGATCATGTTTCAGGAATATTGGAAATGGACAGGGGATTGGGATAATCAGATGGGTGGGGACATGGAGGGATTTGATCACACGAGTGAGAATATTAAAATTGAGGTGTTACTGGACATAGTAACATGGGTCCCAGGGGCAGGAGTAGTCCATTCGGCCCTTTGAGCCTGCTCCACCATTCGTTAGGATCATGGCTGAACATGGCTGAACTCTTATTATCATCTTTATCCCCTAGTTCCAGTCTCCCCCACAACAGGAAACATCCTCCCGGTATCGACTCTATCAAGTCCACTCAGGATATTACATGTTTCACTCAGATCACCTCTTATTCTTTCAAACTATAGTCCAACCTTTTCAACCTTTCTTCATAAAATAAACCCTTCATTCGCTGAATGAATCAAGTGATCTTTGTCTTACCTGCTTCAAACGTAGTTATATCATTGTTATCAAATAAGACGACCAAAACTATACACAGTAAACCTGATGAGTTCTCACCAATGTCCTGCATGGCTGCAGTAAAACGTCCCCACTTTTATACACGGTTCCCTTTGCAATAAACACTAACATTACATTTTCCTTCCTCTTTCATTCCACTTGCTGTCCCTGTGTACTAACTCTTTCTGATTCCTGTACCAGGACACTCAGGTCCCTCTGTGCCACCGAGTTCTGCAATCTCTCTACATTTAAATAATATACTGCTTTTCTATTCTTCCTGCCAAAGTGGACAAGTTCACATCATACCACATTCTACTCCACCTGCCAAATTTTTGCCAACCTCCTTTAACCTATTTGTGTCATTTGGGAAATTCTTTACCTACTCTTGACAACCCGTTTTCCTTCCCATCTTGCTGTCATCGGCACATTTAGCTACCACACATCTTGTTCTTTCATCCGAGTCATCGATATGGATTGTAAATACTTGAGGCCCCAACACTGATCCCTGTAGTACTTCATCAGTTACTGTTTGCCAACGCAAAAAGACCCATTTATCCCTAGTCTATGTTTCCTGTCAGCTAACGAATCCTGTATCCATGCCAATATGTTACCCCCTACATCATGCATTTGGAAATCCAATTATACCACATCGACAGGTGCCCTTTTATCCACCTTGCTTGTTACTTCCTCAAAGAGCTCTAATAAAACAGTTACATATGATTGCCCTTACACAAAACCATGTTGATTCTGTCTGGTCCCATGATGATTTTCTAGGTGTGCTGCTACAAACTCATTCTTACTGTATTCTCGCAGTTTCTCTATGACAGATTTTAGGCTGACTGGCCTATAGATTCCTGTTTTCTGTCTCCCTCCTTTCTTGAATAAATCTGTTACATTTTCTGTTTTCCAATCCGCTGGGACCCTTCCCGAATCTAAGGAATTTTGGAAGATTTTAATCAATGCCTCCTCTATCTCTGCAGCCACATACTTTAAGGACCTAGGATGCAGGCCTTTAATCTTGGGGACTTGACATACGAGCATACAAACATACGAATTAGAAGCAGGAGTAAGCCACTTGGCCCCTCAAGCCTGCTCCGCCATTCAATACGATGATAGCTGATCTGATTGTAACCTCAATCCACATTCCCACCTATCCCAAATAACCACTCACCCACTTGCTAATCAAGAATCGATCTACATCGGCTTTAAAAATATTCAAAGACTCTGCTTCCACTGCCTTTTGAGGAAGAGTGTTCCAAAGACTCACGACCCTCAGAAAAAAACATCTCCTCATCTCTGTCTTAAATGGGCGACCCCTTAATTTTAAACAGTGAACCCGAGTTCTAAATTCTCCCACAAGGGGAAACATTCTTCCCACATCCACCCTGTCAAGATCCCTCAGTATCTCATATGCTTCAATCAAGTCGCCTCTTGCTCTTCTAACCTCCAGTGGATACAAGCCTAGTCTTTCCAACCTTTTCTTATAAGACAACCTGCCCATTCCAGGTATTAGTCTGGTCAACCTTCTCTGAATGCTTCCAATACATTTACATGCTTCCTTGAATAAGGAGACCAATACTGTGCACAGTACTCCAGATGTGGTCTCACCAATTTTCTGCATAACTGTAGCATAACCTCCCTACTTTTGCATTCAATTCCCATTCCAATAAATTATAGCATTCTATTAGCTTTCCTAATTACTTGCTGAACCTAAAGACTAACCTTCAGTAATTCATGTACTGGGACACCCAGATCGCTCTGCATCTCAGAGCTCTCCAATGTTTCACCATCTAAATATGCTTCTTTTTTATTCTTCCTGCCAAAATGGACAATGTCACATTTTCCCACATTATACTCCATTTGTCAGATCTTTGCCCACTCACTTAACCTATCTATATCCCTTTTCAGACTCCTTATGTCCTCTTCACAAGTTATTTTCCTACCTATCGTTGTGTCATCAGCAAATTTGGCAACCATTACTTCACTCCCATCATCCAAGTCATTTATATAAATTGTAAAAAGTTGTGACACCAGCACAGATTACCGTGGCACACCACTCATCACATCTTGCCAACCAGAAAATGCCTATTCTCTGTTTCCTGTTAGCCAGCCAATCTTTCATCCATGCCGATATTTTACCCCCGACACCATGAGCTTTTATTTTCTGCAAAAACCTTTGATGTGGCACCTTATCAATGGCCTTCTGGAAATCTAAGTACAGTACATCCATCAGTTCCCCTTTATCCACAGCACATGTTACTTCTTCAAAGAACTCCAATAAATTGGCTAAACATGATTTCCTTTTCACAAAATCATGTTGATTCTGCCGGATTACCTTAATTTGTTTTAAATGCCCTGCTGCAACATCTTTAATAATAGCTTCCAACATTTTTCCGAAGAGAGATATTAAGCGAAGTGGCGTGTAGTTTCCTGCTTTCTGTCTCCCTTACTTTTTGAATAAAGGAGTTACATTCGCTATTTTCCAATCTAACGGAACTTTCCTCAAATCTAGGGAACTTTGGAAAATTAAAACTAATGCATCAACTATCTCACTAGCCACTTCTTTTAAAACCGTAGGATGAAGTCCGTCAGGATCTGGGCATTTGTCAGCCCGCAGCTCCATCTATTTGTTTAGCACCACTTCCCTGGTGATTGTAATTTTCTTGAGTTCCTCCCTCCTTTCCATTTCTGGCTTACAGCTAATACTGGGGTGTTACTTGTATCCTCTATAATGAGGACCGATGCAAAATTCCTGTACAAGTCAGTTGTCAACTTTTTAATATTCATTATTAATTCCACAGACTCACTTTCTATAGGACCAACGCTCACTTTGTTAACTATTTTCTTGTTTATATATTTGGAACCTCTTACTATCTGTCTTTATATTTCTTGCCAGCTTTCTCTCGTATACTAATTGTCCCCACATTATTAATCTTTTAGTTGTTCTTAGCTGCTGTTTATATTCTGTTCAATCTTCTGACCTGCCACCCAGCTTTGCATAATTAAATGTTTTTCTTTAAGGTTGATACTATCTTTAACTGTTTTAGTTAACCATGGATGGCGGGTCCTGTCAGCCTTTAGGTGTAATAGTTTTATCAGTACCTTTTCTCTGGATAGGGTGATTGTTTGAAGTTCCTCTCTCCCTTTTTGCCTCTTGATTCATGTATCTTTGGAAGGTTTTCTAAGTTTGCTACAGTGATAACAGACACAACATACCTGTTCAACCCCTCCTCCATGTCCTTGTTTCTCGTGATTAATTCCCCAAACGCACTCACTCGAGGATTAACACTAACTTTAGTTCCTCTTTTCCTAATTAAATATTTGTAGAAACTCTTACTCTCTGTTTACATTACCAGCTAGCTTTCTCCAACACTCTACTTTTACCCTCTTTTTTGTCATTCGTTGCTGGTTCTTAAAATCTGTCCAATCTTTTCACCTACCACTAATCTTGGCAGATTTGTACAGTGTTTCTTTCAATTTAATATTATCCTTAAATTCCCTATTTAACCACGTATGATGCAACCTTCTCCAAGGGTCTTTCTTGCTCACTCAGTTAAATCTTTGCTGAGAGTTGTTAAGTATCTCATTAAAAGTCAGCCACTGAATCTCGACTGTTCTAACTTTTAACCTAGTTTCCCAGTTCACTTTGGCTGGCTATGCCTTCATATCCTTATCATTACCTTTATTAATTTAAAAAAAGAACAGTCTTAGACCACAGTTTTCTCTTCAATCTGACCGTTGAAATTCTATCATGTTATGATCATTGTCGCCTAGAAGCTCCTTTACCATAAGGTTCTTGATTAATACTGTCTCACTGCACATTACCAGTTCCAGAACACCCTGCTCCTGGTTGGCTCCAGAACGTGTTTCTCTGAGGAATTTTCACGAATAAATTCTATGAACTAATTTTCCAGTCTACCTTTGCCAACCTGATTTGCCCAATCTACATGTAGATTAAAATCTCCATGAATATTGCGGAATTTTTCTTACACACCCCATTTATTTCTTCCTATAAACTCTGTCCGACAGAAAACCAATGTATGTCACTGAGCACAGGGATGTTGGTGAACGAGACTTTGTGCCGTTAGGATATGGATAGCAGAGTTTTGGATAGACTGTTATTTATGGCAGTTTGTAATAGGGATGGTAACCAGGACAGCATTTGAATTAGTAGATTTGACAAAGGCACAGATCAGAGTTTATGCAGCAAATGGGCTCCCATGGAGGACGATATTATGGAAGTGGCCGTTGTTAAGAGCAGTAAAACAGTTAATCAAGGTTTATAGAATTAATAGCTGGATAGAGAGACTTACCAGGGACACCAACGATAGCGAGAATGGGATAATAAATGTATTGAGTTATCCTCAGTGCACAATAGATCCGATCCGCTAATGTCATCCAAGAATCATCCACAGTAAGATAATCAAACCAAGAGGATAAACTCCTGTCCATTGTTCTAACATCCCAGTCGATTGTTCTCAGATTCTGAACCATTGTTGTAACATTCCAATCTATTGCTCTCAGATTCTGATCTATCCTCTCCCTTACTCTCGCTGGAGGTGCTGATCCCTGTTAGTGTCGGTGATGATACTGCCGCTGACACGATGGGATAACTCATTGAAAGGAACCCCTTACTAACAGAAGAGGGAAACCCTCCAGTGACACAATTAGGCTCCATGGAGAATGACATTAATTACAGTCACTGAACAAACAGGTTCAATTAACCCCTTTCAATCCAATACCTTTTGTACCACAATAAAGTAGAACATTTAGCCGGTCTGGATGGGATGTATGAGAGTTGCTGAGGGAAGGGATGGTGGAAATAGCAGAGGCACTGGCCAGAATCTTCCAATCCTCCTTGGATATAGGAGTGGTGACAGGGGACTAGAGGGTTGTATGTATGACACTGAGCCATATATGGAGATATTGGGTCAGATCACCAACAGCTTGGTGAAAGAGGTAGGTTTTACGGAGTGTCCTAAAGAAGGAAAATGAGTGGAGTGGTGCAGAGGCAGACAGGTGGAGCTCTGCAGGGAGATTATTCCAGAAGCTTGCCGACTTGACAACTGAAGGTGCAGCTTTCAATGGTGGGGTAATTAAAATCAGGGACACACAAGAAGCCTGAATGAGAGGAGTGCAGATATCTTTAAGGTTTGTGGGGCTGGAGGATATTACACATATAGAATGTGGGCGATATCATGGAGGGAAAACAAGGTGGAGAATTTTAAAATAAATACTTTGCTAATCAGGAGTCAATGTCGGTCAGTGACAGCTGAAAAGGAAATTAGGACACGGTTCGCAGAGTTCTGGAGGACCTCAAGTTTACAAATAGTAGAATGTGGGAGATAAGCCAGGAGTGAGTTGGAATAATCACATCCAGAGGTGACGAAGGCATGAATGAGGTTTCAGCAGCAGATGGGCTGAGACAGGGGTGAAGTCGGGCAATGTTACTGAGGTGGAAATAGGCGGTTGTAATGATATCCTGAAAATGCATTTGGGAGACCATTTTGTGGTCAAATATGACACCAAGTTTGCAAATAGACCGCCTGAATCTCAGACTGTTAATAGGGGGACGGATGGAATCAATAGCAAGGGAACAGAGTTGGAGTGGGGAGTCAAAACAATGGCTTCAGTCTTCCCAATATTTAATTGGAGGAAATTTCTCCTCATCCAGTACTGGGTGTCGGATAATCAGTCTGATAATTGAACAACAGTTGAGGAGTGGAGAGAGGTGGTGGTGAGGTAAACTTGATGGAGTTCTTTGATAAAACAATGGAGAGGGTTGATGAGGGTGGTGTGATTGAAGTTATATATATGGACTTTCAAAAGGTGATTGATCAAGTGACATTCAATAGACAGGTTAGGGAAACCGAACCCGATGGATTAAAGGTACAGTGACAGTGTGGATATAACATTGGCTAAGGAACAGTAAACAGAGAGAAGTGGTGAAAGGTTGTTGTTCAGACTCGATGGGAGTATACAGTGGTGCTCCCCAGGGCTTGGTATTAGGACCACTGTTCTTTTTGTTCTTGGAAAACCCTGGGTGGGTAGGGCAGAGCCCCCTCCTCCTCTCTCTTTACAGAGCTTCCCCTCTTTGCAGCCTCTGCTCCATTTGTTGGTCATGTTACAGACCCAGAGACACTGTAACTACAGTCACCATACCTCGTCCAGAGTTGGGTCACTAAATCCTCCGTCCTCCCTGAATATCTGCAGCAGCTCACAACACAACCTCCAGAAAACCATCCACAGCACCTCCACTAACTTTACAATAGCAAAAGTAAGTCAAAAGCCACCTGTATGTTGGATGCTTGATCCTTTTAAATAACACTAGAGGGAGTTCCTCGTGCTGCTGAATGTATGTTCAGCTGAGAGTGACTGACACAGGTGGTTAGTGGACATGCACAGACCAAGTTTCAAAGACATACATCAAAGCTGCCAGAATGGCTGATTGACACCATATTCAGACCCCTCCTCACACTGCAGACACACACACGTTACACCCACACTAGCACCCCGGCCAGCCTGGGTGTCCTGTACAATGTGCTGGATGTAACCGGCAGTGCAGCTCACATCATTTTATGGATCCAAACTTCCACATCACCAGTGGAGCTGGAGAGATAAAATGTGTGGTCAGGGAGAGAGACAGAGGGAAAGAAATTCACTTTAAAAAGGGAATTAGAAAAAGACTTTAAGATGAACAAGTTTCAGGAATATTGGAAATGGACAGGGGATTGGGATAATCATAGGGGTGAGGCCAAGAAGTGATGTGATCACACGAGTGAGAATATTAAAATTGAGGTTTTACTGGATACAGGAACAGAGAACTCAGGAGTAGGCTATTCGGCCCATTGAGCCTAATCCACCATTCGATAAGAATATGGCTTATCTCCTATTTTTAAACGGTATCCCCTTGTTCCAGTCTCCCCCACAAGAGGAAACATCCTCCAGTATCCACTCTATCAAATTCACTCAGGATCTAATAGGTTTCAATAAGACACCTCTCATTCTTCTAAACTCCAACCTGTTCAAACCTTCTTCATAAAATAAGCCCTTCATTCAGAAAATGAGTCAAGTTCACTTTCGTTGACCTGCTTCTTATGCAATTATATCATTTTTGTCAAATAAGGAGACCAAAACTATACACAATACTCCAGATTTGGCCTTACCAAGGCCCTGCACAGCTGCAGTAAAACTTCTCCACTTTGATGCTCGATTCCCTTTTCAATAAACACTAACATTCCATTTTCCTTCCTAATTACTTGTTGTCCCTGTATACTAACTCGTTCTCATTCATGTACCAGGATACCCAGATCTCTCTGTACCACCGTGTTCGTCAATCTGTATTTAAATAGTATACTGCTTTTCTATTCTTCCTACCAAATTGGACAAGTTCACATCTTCCCACATTCTGCTCCATCTGCCAAAGTTTTCCGACCTCACTTAACCTAATTACATCCCTTTGTAAACCCTTTACCTCCTCTTGACAAAGTACTTTCCTTCCCATTCTGTCACTTCATCCAAGTCATTGATATGCATTGTAAATAGCTGAGGCCCCAGTACTGATCCCTGCGGCACTCCACTAGTTACAGCTTGTAAACACAAAAAGATCAATTTATCCCAGTCACTGTTTCCTGTTAGATAACCATTCCTTTATCCATACAAATATGTTACCCCCTTTATAATGCCTTTTGGAAATCCAAGTACACCACATCTACAGGTGCCCCTTTATCCACCTTGCTTGCCACTTCCTCAAAGATCTCTAATAAATTAGTTACATATTATTTCTCTTTTAAAAAACCATGTTGATTCTGTCTGATCCCATGATGATTTTCTAGGTATGCTGCTACAAGCTCCTTATTAATGGATTATCGGAATTTCCCTATGCCAGATTTTAGGCTAACTCACCTAGAGTTTCCTGTCTTCCTCCTTTCTTGGAGAAATGAGTTACAATTTTTATTTTCCAATCCGCTGGAACTCTTACAGAAACTAAGTAATTTTGGAAGATTATAACCAATGCCTCTACTGTCACTGCAGCCACTGACTTTAAAGACCTCGGATGCAGGCCATCTGGTCCTGGGGAATTGTTATCCGAACATACGTAGTAGGAGGTGGAGGAGGCCACTCGGCCCCTCGAGCCAGCTCCACCATTCAATAAGATCATGGCTGATCTGATTGTAACCCCAACTCCACATTCTCGCCTTCCACAATAATCTTCCACCCCTTGCTTATCAAGAATCTATCTACCTCTGCTTTAAAAATATTCAAAGACTCTGCTTCCACCACCTTCTGAGGAAAAGTGTTCTAAAGACTCACAACCCTGTCTAAAATGGGCGGCACCTTATTTTTAAATAGTGACCCGGAGTTCTAGATTCTCCCACAAGAGAGAATCTTATCTTCCGGGAGTGGAGTGGATCTGTCGGGAGGACGCCGAGAGCGGAGCCTATAACCCGAGCCCGAGGATCAAGTTCCAGTCTCTTACCTTCTGGGAGTGGAGAGGAGCTCTTTCAGCTGCCGGAGTTTTGAAAATAAAAGAAAACAACAACAGTGACATCACAAGAGAGCTGAAAGTTGATTTACTGCTGTTAGGGAATACCTCGAAACAGCTGGGTAAGTATCTAAGGCAAAACATTTTTTAAAAGTTTAAAGTTTATTTCAATGAAAGTAAGTAGTTATTTTTTTAAAGGGAGTTCTGTAGTACCGAGGACCAGGGAAAAAGGGATCTAGAGTAATTGATATTATTGGACTTTAAGATCTTCCAGAAGATTTATTTTAATTGAAAGGGTTAAGTCATGGCAGGAGAGCTCAAAGCCGTAGTGTGCTCCTCGTGCTCCATGTCGGAAGCCGGGAACAATTCCAATGCCTGGGACCAGCATGTGTGTCGGAAGCGTGTCCAACTACAGCTCCTGGAAGCCTTGGTTTCGGAGCTGGAGCGTCAGCTAGGAATACCATGGGGCATCCACGAGGTGGAGAGTATCGTAGATAGCATGTATAGAGAGGAGGTCACACCGTAGGCTCAGACTCCACAGGCAGGAGGGGAGTGGGTGATCACCATGCAGAGCAAGAGGACTAGGCAGGCAGTGCAGGAATCCCCTGTGGCGATTCCCCTGCGAAACAGATATACTGTTTTGGATACTGTTGGGGGGAATGGCCTCTAAGGGGAAAGCAGCAACAGCCCATTTCGTTGCACCATGGTTGGCTCCGCTGCACAGGGGAGGAGTAAAACATCTGGGAATGCAATAGTTTTAGGGGATTCAATAGTAACAGGAATAGATAGGCGTTTCCGTGGCCGCAAAAGAGACTCCAGGATGGTATGTTACCTCTCTGGTGCTAGGGTCAAGGATGTCTCAGACTGGTTCCAGGACATTCTGAAGGGGGAGGGTGAACAGCCAGTGGTCGTGGTACACATTGGTATAAACGACATAGGTAATAAAAAGGACGAGATCCTAAAAGCAGAATATAGGGAGCTTGGAAGTAAGTTGAAATGTAGGACCTCAAAGATAGTGATCTCAGGATTACTGCTAGTGCCACGTGCAAGTCAGAGTAGAAATAGCAGGATATATCGGATGAATACGTGGATGAAGAGATGGAGTGAGGGGGAGGGGTTTAGATTTCTGGGACATTGGGACCGGTTCTGGGGGAGGTGGGACCAGTACAAACTGTGTAGGCTACACCTGTGTATGACCAGGACTGATGTCCTCGGGGGAGTATTTGCTGGAGTGCTTGAGGAGAGTTTAAACTAAAATGGCTGGGGGATGAGAACCTTTGCAAGGAGCCAGAGGAAGGAGATCAAAGAAAAGAGCAAACGACATTAAGGGGAATAAGAAAAGTGATAGGCAGAGAAATCAAGGGCCAGAATCAAACAGGTACACAGTGGAAAATATTGGGAAGAGGAAAAGTAATGTTAAAAATGTAAGCCTTAAATCTTAGTGCCTTAATACACGGAGCATTCAAAATAAAGTGGATTAATTAATCATGCAAATAGATGTAAACGGGTATGATATAGTCGGGATTATAGAGACATGGTGACCAGGGATAGGAAATGAACATCCAGGGATAGTCAATATTTAGGAAGGACAGATAAAAAGCAAAAGGCGGTGGGGTTGCATTGCCGGTTAAAGTGTAAATTAACGCAATAGTGAGGAAAGATATTAGCTCTGACGATATGTTATCTGCATGGGTCGAGCTGAGAAACACTAAGGGGCAAAAACATTAGTGGAGGTTGTATATAGACCCCAAAACTGTAGTGGTGATGTTGGAAATGGCACTAAATAGGAAATTAGAGATGCATGCGATAAATTATGGGTAATTATGTAATTATGGGTGATCTTAATCTGCATATAGATTGGGCAAATCAAATGAGTCACAATACTGCAGAGCAGGAATTCTTGGAGTGTATACGGGATGGTTTTCTGGACCAATACGTTGAGGAACCAACTAGAGAACAGGTCATCCTAGACTGAGTATTTTGTAATGAGAGTGGAATAATTAGCAATCTAGTGGTGCGAGACCCCTTGGGGATGAGCCACTATAACATGATAGAATTCTTCATCAAGATGGAGAGTGGCGGAGTTGATTCTGAGACCAGGGTCCTGAATCTTAGTAAAGGAAACTACGAAGGTATGAGGCGTGAGTTGGCCATGACGCATTGGGAAATGTTACTTAAAGGGATGACGGTGGATAGGCAATGGCAAACATTTAAATAGCGCATGGATGAACTGCAACATTTGTTTATACCTGTCTGACGCCAAAATAAAATGGGAAATGTAGCCCAAACATGGCTTAAAAGGGAAATTAGAGACTAGAGATTAGATCCAAGGAAGAGGCATATAAATTTGCCATGAAACACAACAGACCTGAGGATTGGGCGCAGTTTAGAATTCAGCAAAGGAGGACCAAGGGATTGATTAAGAAGGGGAAAATAGAGTACGAGAGCAAGCTTGTAGGGAACATAAAAACTGACGGTAAAAGTTTCTATAGGTATGTGAAGAGAAAAAGATTGGTGAAGACAAATGTAGGTCCTTTACAGTCAGAAACATGGGAATTTATTATGGGGAATAAAGAAATGGCTGAACAACTAAGCGCATACTGTGTTTCTGTCTTCACAAAGGAGGACACACATATCATACCAGAAATGTTGGCTCAGTGAGAGAGCGGTACTGAAGGACATCCATATTAGCCAAGAAATGATGCTGGGGAAATTCATGGGATTGAAGGCTGATAAATCCCAAGGGCCTGATGGTCTACATCCCAGAGTACTTAAGGAAGTGGCCCTGGAAATAGTGGATGCGATGGAGGTCATCGTCCAAGTTTCTACAGACCCTGGAACAGTTCCCACAGATTGGAGGGTAGCTAATGTAACCCCACTATTTAAAAAGGGAGGTAGAGAGAAAGCAGGGAATTATCGACCAGTCAGCCTGACGTCGGTAGTGGGGAAAATTCTAGAGTGCATTATCAAAGATTTTATAGCGGAGCACTTGGAGAATTGGGTAGAGTCAGCATGGATTTACGAAAGGGAAATCATGCTTGATAAATCTACTAGAAATCTTCGAGGATGTAACGAGTAGAGTTGATGAGGGGGAGCCGGTGGATGTGGTTTATTTGGACTTTCAGAAGGCTTTTGACAAAGTCCCACATAAGAGATTAGCGTGTAAAATTAAAACGCATGGTACTGGGGGTAATGTATTGCGAGGGACAGAAAATTGGTTGGCGGACAGGAAACAAAGCGTAGGGATAAATGGGTCTTTTTTCTGAATGGCAGGCATGACCAGTGGGGTACCGCAGGGATTGGTGCTAGGACAGCAGCTATTCACAATATACATTCATGATTTAGACGAGGGAACTAAATGTAATGTCTCCAAATTTGCAGATGACACAAAACTGGGTGGGAGGTGAGTTGTGAGGAGGATGCAGAGAGGCTTCAGTGTGATTTGGACAAGTTGAGTGAGTGGGCTATTGCATGGCAGATGCAGTATAATGTGGATAAATGTGAGGTTATCCACTTTCGTAGCAATAAATGGAAGGCAGATTATTATCTGAACGGCTATAAACTGAGAGAGGGGAATATGCAGCGAGACCTGGGTGTTCTCGTACACCAGTCGCTGAAGGTAAGCATGCAGGTGCAACAGGCGGTAAAAAAGGCAAATGGTATGTTGGCCTTCATAGCGAGAGGATTCGATTCCAGAAGCAGGGATGTCTTGCTGCAATTATACAGGGCCTTGGTGAGGCCACACCTGGAATATTGTGTGCAGTTTTGGTCTCCTTATCTGAGGAAGGATGTTCTTACTACAGAGGGACTGCAGTGAAAGTTTACCAGGCTGATTCCTGAGATGGCAGGACTGACGTGTGAGGATAGATTGAGTCGGGTAGGATTATAATCGCTGGAGTTCAGAAGAGTGAGGGGGATCTCATAGAAACCTATAAAATTCTAACAGGACTTGACAGGGGAGATGCAGGAAGGATATTTCCGATGGTGGGGGAGTCCAGAACTAGGGGCCATAGTCTAAGGATACGGGGTAAACCTTTCAGGACTGAGATGTGGAGCAATTTCATCACCCAGAGAATGGTGAGCCTGTGGAATTTGCTACCACCGAAAGGAGTTGAGGCCAAAACATTGTATGTTTTCAAGAAGGAGTTAGATATAGCTCTTGGGTCGAAAGGGATCAAAGGGTATGGAGCAAAAGTTGGAACAGACTGCTGAGTTGGATGATCATCAATGATCATAATGAATGGCGGAGCATGCATGAAGGGCCGAATGGCCTACTCCTGCTCCTATTTTCTATGTTTCTACGTAAGAGGAAAAATTCTTCCCGCATCGAGTCTGTTAAATGCCATCAGGATCTTTTATGTGTCAATCAAGTTGCCTCTTATTCCTCTAAACTCCAGCAGATACAAGCCTAGACTCTCCAACCGCTCCTCATACGACAACCCGCCCATTCCAGGTGTTAGTCTGGTAAACCTTGCCTGAACTGTCCTGAGAGGACACTGAATCTCTGTTGTCTTAACTTTTAACCTGGTTTCCCAGTTCACTCTTGCTAGCTATACCTTCATATCCTTATAATTACCTTTATTTAGGTTTAACAAACTAGACTTAGGCCCACAGTTTCCCCTTCAATCTGAACATTGAAATGCTGTCATTGTTGCCTCGAGGCTGCTTTACCAGGAGGTTCTTGATCAATCCTGTCTTATTGCACATTACCAGATCTAGAATAGCCTGCACTCCGGTTGACTCTAGAACGTGCTACTGTAAGGACCTGTCCTAAATACACTCAATGTGCTAGTTTTCCAGGCTACCTTTGTCAATCTGATTTGTCCAATCTATATGCAGATTAAACTCACCCATAGTTGTTGTGGTACCTTTCTTACACACCCCATTTATTTCTTCCACATTCTCTATCCGACAAAAACCAATGTATGTCACTGAGCACATGGATGTTGCGTGAATGTGATTTAGTGTGAGTGAGGATATGGAGAACAGAGTTTTGGGTAGACTGTGGCTTATGGCGGTTTGCAATAGGGAAGGTAACCAGGAGAGCATTGGAATAGTAGATTTGGCAAGGGCACAGACAAGAGTTTATGCAGCAAATGGGCACACACGGAGGACAATATTTCAGAGGTAGTTGTTGTTAAGAACAGTAAAACATTTAATCATGGTTTATAGAATTAATAGCTGGATAAAGGGACTTACCAGGGACACCAACAATAGCGAGGATGGGATAATAAATGTGTTGAATTATTATCAGTGCAAAACGGATCCGATCCTCCAATGTTATCCAATAATAATCCGCAGTAAGATCATCAAACCAATAGGATAAACTCCTGTCCATTGTTCTAACATCCCAGTCGATTGTTCTCAGATTCTGACCCATTGTTATAACATCCCAGTCGATTGTTCTCAGATTCTGACCCATTGTTCTAACATCCCAGTCGATTGTTCTCAGATTCTGACCCATTGTTCTAACATCCCAGTCGATTGTTCTCAGATTCTGACCCATTGTTCTAACATCCCAGTCGATTGTTCTCAGATTCTGACCCATTGTTATAACATCCCAGTCGATTGTTCTCAGATTCTGACCCATTGTTGTAACATTCCAAGCTATTGCTCTCAGATTCTGATCTATCCTCTCCCTCTCTCTGGAACCGCTGATCACTGTTAGTGCCGGGGCTGATGTTCCCGCTGACACTACGGGATAACAAATTGAAAAGAGCCCCTTATTAATAGAAGAGGGAAACCCTCCAGTGACACAATTAGGGTCCATAGAGACTGCCATTAATTACAATCACTGAACAAACATGATCAGTTAAAGCCTTTCAATCCAACACTTTTTAATGAATGATACTTACCCGGTCTGGATGGGATGTATGAGGGTTGCTGAGGTAATGAATGATGGAAATAGCAGATGCACTCGCCAGAATCTTCCAATCCTTGGATATGGGAGACGTGGCAGAGGACTGGAGAGTTGGAAATGTTTCACCCCATTTAAAAAAGGAGAGATGGAATAAACCCTGTATTTACTGACCTGTCAGACGAGTGTCCCTGGTGGGGAAATTACAACCATCAGTGTGTACAAAGATACCTGTTGATTTTCAATACAAGGGTTTATAAATGTCAGCTACCATGAACATGTTAAAGGCAAATTGTACAGAACAAATTTGACGGATTAATTTGATATAGTAATATGGGGGATTGATGAGGGTGGCACAGCTGGTGTTATGTATATAAACTTATAAAAGGCATTTGATCAAGTGCCATTTAATAGACTTCTTAGGAAAACTGAACCCAATTGATCAAAGTTGCAGAGGTTGTGTAAACATCCAATTGACTAAGGCACAGAAAATAGATTGTTTTTCAGGCTGTGGAGAAGTATACAGAGCTGTTCCGAAGACATCAATAACAACAACATATGTTTATATATGAACATACGAAGTAGGAGCAGGAGTAGGCCACTCGGCCCTTCGAGCCTGCTCTGCCATTCAATGATTTCATGGCTGAACTGATTACTCCACATTTCCACCTACCTTCCATAACATTTCACCCCCACCTCCAATAACATTTCACCCCCTTGCTTATCAAAAATCTATCTATCTCCAAGTTAAAAAATATTCAAAGACTCCGGTTCCACTGTCTTTTGAGAAAGAGAATTCCAAAGACTCACGAGCCTCTGAGAGGAAACAACTTCTCCTCATCTCTGTTTTAAATGGGTGATCCCTTATTTTTAAACAGTGGCACCTTCTCCTCTCTCACTGAACGAACTGTACTTAGCAAAGGACTCAGTTTTATCCCCTTACACTCCCACCTCATTTCATGTCACGCTCAGCATGACGTTGAGCTCTTTGCAATGCCATCGCCTCCTGCCCACTTCTTAGCCAGGGATTTTTCCCCCGACCAGTGGACCCACTCAGCCACTTGCAATATTTCGCCTCTACCTGGACGCTTTCCTCTGGCCTCTTACCCACATTGATCTTTTCATTGCGAACTGTCGGTGAAATATCGGCCATCTCAATTTCTTTGCTCCCTTTACTGACGCTAATCTGTCTCCCTCTGAACTTGCCGCACCCCATTCTCTCAGGTCTAATCCTGACATGGCGATGACACCTGCAGATAAGGGTGTTGCTGTTTTTGTCTGGCGTTCCAACCTCTACCTTGCAGAGGCTCAGCGCCAACTCTCAAACACTTCTTCCAACCTCCCCCTGGATCATGACCCCAACACAGAACATCAAGACGTCGTCTGCTGGACACTGTCACTGACCTCATCTTCTCCAGACTTTGTCCCTCTGCAGCTTCTACCCTCAGTCACACAACCCCAGACAGTCCACTTCTACCTCCTTCCTAAAATCCACATACATGACTATCCTAGTGGATCCATCTTTTTAGACTGTTCCTGTCCCACTTAACTTATTTCTTCCTATCTTGGCTCGATTTGTTCTCCCCTTGACAAGTCTCTTCCCTCCTACTTACGTTATTCTTCGGACGGACTACGATAATTTCCACTTTCCTGGCCCTAACAACCTCCTCTTCACTATGGACGTCCAATCTCTCTATACCACCATCCCCGACCAGCACGGTTTGAGGGCTCTCCGCTTCTTCCTTGAACAGAGGCCTAACCAGTTCCCATCCACCACCACCCTCGTCCGCCTGGCTGAACCTGTTCTCACATTGAACAACATCTCCTTCAACTCCACTCACTTCATAGAGACATAGAGTTACACAGCACAGAAAAGGTCCTTCGGCCCATCATGCCCATGCTGGCCATCAAGCACTAACTATTCTAACCCCATTTTCCAGAACTTGGCCCGTAGCCTTGTAGGTTATGGCGTTTCAAGTGATCATCTAAATACTTCTTAAATGGTGTGAGCATTCCTGCCTCTTCCATCCCTTCAGGCAGTGGGTTCCAGATTCCAACCACCCTCTGGGTGACAACATTTTTCCTCAAATCTCCTCTAAAACTCCTGCTCCTTACCTTAAATCTATGCCCCCTGGTTATTGACACCTCTGCTAAGGAAAAGGTTTCTTCCCATCTACCCAATCTATGCCGCTCATAATTTTGTATACCTCAATCAGGTCCCCCCTCAGCATTCTCTGCTCTGAGGAAAACAACCAGTCTCTCTTCATAGCTGAACTTCAAGTAAATGGTGTTGCTATGGGTACCCGCATGTGTCTTAACTATGCCCGTCTTATTATCGCATATCTTGAACATTCCTTGTTCCAGTCCGACTCAGGTACCCTCCCTGAGCTCTTTCTTCTGGTGCATTGATAACTGTATCGGTGCTGTTTCCTGCTCCCATCTCGAACTGGAAACTTTTATCAACATTGCTTCCAATTTTCACCCTTCTTTCACCTTCTTGTTGTCCATCTCCAACACTTCCCTTCCTCGACTTTTCTGTCTCCATCTCTTGGGATAGGCTGCCCAATAATATCCATTATAAGTCCAGTGAGTCTCACAGCCACCTCGACTACACTTCTTCACACCCTGCCTCCTGTCAGGACTCCATTCCATTCTCCCCGTTTCTCCATCGCATCTGTTCTGATGATGCAACCTTCCACGACAACACTTCTGATATGTCTTCCTTTTTCCTCCACTGAGGATCCCCCCCCCCACTTTGGTTGACAGGGCCTTCAACTGGGTCTGACCCATTTTCCACACCTTTACCCTCACCCCTTCCCCTCCCTCCCAGACCTGTGAAAGGGTTCATCTTGTCTTCACTTTCCACCCCATCAGCCTCCACATCCAAAGTATCACTTTCCACCATTTCTGCCACCTCCAGTGTGATGCCACTACCAAGAGCTCCTTCCCCCCATCCTCCGCTGTCAGCATTCTGAAGGGATTGTTCCCTCCATGACACCCTGGTCCACTCCTCCCTCACCCCCAATACCTTGTCCCCTTCCCACGGCACCGTCCCATGCAATCACAGAAGGTTTCATATCTGCCCTTTTACCTCCTCTAGCCTCACTATCCAAGGCCCTAAACATTCCTTTCAGGTGAAGCAGCAATTTATTAGTACTTCTTTCAATTTAGTATACAGTATTCGCTGCTCACAATGCGGTCTCCTCTCCCTTAAGGATGGCATAAAAATGCTGTCCTAGTCAGTGATGAACACATCCCATGAACGAGTAACAAAAAGAAAACATTGGGTAGACCAAATAAAGATTGAGTGACCGCTTTGTGGGGCCTGTCCACTCAGTCAGCCGAACCCCGGGCTTCTGGTCACTTGCCATTTTAATTCACTGCCCTGCGGCCACTCTGACATTTCTGACCTCCACCTGCTGCAGTGTTCCAGTGAAGCTCAATTCAAGCTTGAGGAACAGAACCTCATCTTCCAATTAGACACTTTAGAGCCTCTGGATCAACACTGAGTTCAACAATGTCACACCGTCACATGATCTTAAACTTGTTTTTCATGCTTTTGCTTTCAGACAGAGCAGTTCATTATTCAGCCATTAACACTCTCTCTGAACAAATGCCTTGTTTTTTGTCATTTAATCTCTCTGCCCTCGGTCCTATTCAGACCCTCCTTTTTGTTGCTCTTCCCCACCTTTCACTTGTTCAAAACCCTTTACATTTCTGACCGTTGTCGGTTTTGATGAAAGGTCATCAACATGAAACATTAACTCTGCTTCTCTCTCCACAGATGCTGCCAGACAAGCTGAGTATTCACAACATTTTCTGTACTTTTAGCTATGAATGGAACCTAGCTCAGCAGAAGTCAATGGGAGAAATCAACTGGTTGGAGTCATTCCTAACCCAGCATAAAGGAAGATGGTTGTGGTTGTTGGAGGTCAATCATCTCAGTTCCAGGACATCACTGCAGGAGTTGCTCAGGGTAGTGTCCTAGGCCCAAACATCTTCAGCTGCTTCATCAATGACCCTCTTCAATCATAAGGTCAGAAGTGGGAAAGTTCACTGATGACTGTACAATGATGATCACTATTCACAACTGCTCAGATACTGAAGACAGACATATGCAGCAAGACCTGGACAACATTCAGGCTTGTGCTGATAAGTGGAAAGTAACATTCATGACACACAAGTGCCAGGACACAATTATTTCCAATAAGAGAGAATCTAACCATCTCCCCTTGACATTCAACGGCATTACCATCGCTGAATCTCCCACAATCAACATCCTAGGGGTTACCATTGAACAGAAGCTGAATTGCAGCTACAAGAGCAGGTCAAAGGCTCGGAATGCTGCAGAGAGTAACTCACCTTCTGACTCCCCAAAGCCTGTACACCATTTACAAGGCACAAGTCAGGAGTGTGATGAAATACTGTCCACTTGCCTGGATGAGTGCAGCACCAACAACACTCCAGGAGGTCAACAACATCCAGGACAAAACAGCCCGCTTGATTGTTGTGATTGGGGTGCCATGCACTCCCTCACCACCAGCACAGGGGCAGCAGTGTGTACCATCTACAAGATGCACTGTAGCAGCACACCAAGGCTTCTTCGACAGCACCTTCCAAACCCACGACCTCTACAACTTAGAAGGACAATGGCAGCGATGCATGGGAACACCACCACCTGCAAGTTCCCCTCCAAGTCATATACCATCCTGAAATGGAACTATATCGCTGTTCCTTTATGTCACTGGGTCAAAATCCTGGAACTCCCTTCCTAAATAGTACTGTGGGTGTACCGGCACCAGATGGACTGCAGCGGATCAAGGAGGCAGCTTAATACCACCTTTTCAAAGGCAATTAGTGATGGGCAATGAATGTTGGTTTAGCCAGCGATGCCCACATCCCATGAAATAATAAAAAGGTAACAGCATTTCCTTCCAGCTGGACGACAGTGGAGAGGTGTGGGAGGAAGATGGTGTTATGAACATTGTCACAGACTGCAGTAAGTTTGTGAAGGATAAGGAGGGATAGTTTGTCTTTGAAACAGTCACACAGCATGTCATTTTTAACAAGCTCATCTATATGCCCTGCCATTGAACTATTCACATGCATCCACTCTGTTGCTGCACCCCCATTAAAATTACACCCATTATTTTCCATTGCCTCTCCTCTCCGTCCAATGTAAATGTATCAATTTGCGCTTCTGTTAAAGTTTATCTGCCACGTGTCCGTCCATTCCACCAACCTGTCTACATCCACTTGATGTCTGTTACGATCATCCTCATTGCGCAGTACACTTCCAAATTTTGTGCCAAGTGTAAAGTTTGAAATTGTTCCATTTACACTCAAGTCCAAGTGTTTAATATATATCATGAAAAGTAGCAGTCCCAGTAACGACCCCTGGGGAAACTTCCTCCAGTCTAAAAACAACCTTTCACCCCCTCTCTCTGCTTCTGTTCATGGAGACAACTTTGTCCCTTTTATTCCATGGGCTTTATCTTTATTGACAAGCCAGTTAAATGACACTTCATCGAATTCTGTTTGGAAGTAATGGGGAACAAAGAAATGGTAGACCAATTAAATATATACTTTGGTTCTGTCTTCACAAAGGAGGACACAAATTAACTCCCAGTAATGTTGGGGAACATAGGGTCCAGGAAGAAGGAGGGACGGCATGAAATCAGTATTAGTAGGGAAATGGTGTTGGGTAAATTGATGGTATTCAAGGCTGATAAATCCCCAGGGCCTGATAATCTACATCCCAAAGTACTTAAGGAAGTGACTCTAGAAATAGTAGATGCATTGCTGGCCAGTCTTCAAATTTCGATAGACTCTGGAAGAGTTCCAATGGATGGCAGGTTAGCTAATGTAACACCACTTTTTAAAAACGGTGGGAGAGACACAACAGGGAATTATTGACCGGTAAGCCTGACATCAGTAGTGGGGAAAATGCGAGAGAACATTATAAAAGATGTAATAACAGAGCACACGCAAAACAGTGACAGGATCGGACACAGTCAACATGAATTTCTGAAAGGGAAACCATTCTTGGCAAATCCACTGGGATTTTTTGAGGATGTAACTCACAGAATAGAAAAGATATAACGAGTGGATGTGATGTATTGGGCTTTCCGAAGGATTTTGATAGGATCCCACGTAAGAAGTTAGCGTGCAAAATTAAAGCACATGGGATTCAATGAAGAGTGTAGGAGGGCTTGCCAGGAGTAGCACCAGGCATACCTCAAAATGAGGTGTCGACCAGGTGAAGCAACAACGCAGGAATATCTACGTGCCAAACTGCATAGGCAGCATGTGATAGACAGAGATTAGCGATTCCATAACCAACCGATCAGATCTAAGATCTGCAGTCTTGCCACATCCAGCCGTGAATGGTGATGGACAATTAAACAACTAACTGGAGGAGATAGCTCCACAAATATCCCCTTTCTCAAAAATGGGGGAGCCCAGCACATCAGTGCAAAAAAACAAGCTGAAGCATTTGCAAAAATCTTCAGCCAGAAGCGCCGAGTTGATGATCCATCTCGGCCTACTCCTGAAGTCCCAACATCACAGATTATTGTAATTGACTGATACAGGACATTGATAGTTTAGCAGAATGGACAGACAGTCTGGATGATAGTAATTGACTGAAACAGGACATTGATAGTTTAGCAGAATGGACAGAGGATCAGGATGATAGTAATTGACTGAAACAGGACATTGATACTTTAGCAGAATGGACAGACAGTCAGGATGATAGTAATTGACTGAAACAGGACATTGATAGTTTAGCAGAATGGACAGACAGTCCGGATGATAGTAATTGACTGAAACAGGACATTGATAGTTTAGCAGAATGGACAGACAGTCTGGATGATAGTAATTGACTGAAACAGGACATTGATAGTTTAGCAGAATGGACAGAGGATCAGGATGATAGTAATTGACTGAAACAGGACATGGATAGTTTAGCAGAATGGACATACAGTCAGGATGATAGTAATTGACTGAAACAGGACATTGATAGTTTAGCAGAATGGACAGAGGATCAGGATGATAGTAATTGACTGAAACAGGACATTGATATTTTAGCAGAATGGACAGACAGTCAGGATGATAGTAATTGACTGAAGCAGGACATTGATAGTTTAGCAGAAAGCACAGACAGTCAGGATGATAGTAATTGACTGAAACAGGACATTGATAGTTTAGCAGAATGGATAGACAGTCAGGATGATAGTAATTGACTGAATCAGGACATTGATAAATTAGCAGAATGGACAGACAGTCAGGATGATAGTAATTGACTGAAACAGGACATTGATAAATTAGCAGAATGGACAGACAGTCAGGATGATAGTAATTGACTGAAACAGGACATGGATAGTTTAGCAGAATGGATAGACAGTCAGGATGATAGGAATTGACTGAAACAGGACATTGATAGTTTAGCAGAATGGATAGACAGTCAGGATGATAGTAATTGACTGAAACAGGACATTGATAATTTAGCAGAATGGATAGACAGTCAGAATGATAGTAATTGACTGAAACAGGACATTGATAGTTTAGCAGAATGGACAGACAGTCACGATGATAGTAATTGACTGAAACAGGACATGGATAATTTAGCAGAATGGATAGACAGTCAGGATGATAGGAATTGACTGAAACAGGACATGGATAGTTTAGCAGAATGGATAGACAGTCAGGATGATAGGAATTGACTGAAACAGGACATTGATAGTTTAGCAGAATGGATAGACAGTCAGGATGATAGTAATTGACTGAAACAGGACATTGATAATTTAGCAGAATGGATAGACAGTCAGAATGATAGTAATTGACTGAAACAGGACATTGATAGTTTAGCAGAATGGACAGACAGTCAGGATGATAGTAATTGACTGAAACAGGACATTGATAGTTTAGCAGAATGGACAGACAGTCAGGATGATAGTAATTGACTGAAACAGGACATGGATAGTTTAGCAGAATGGACAGACAGTCAGGATGATAGTCATTGACTGAAACAGGACATGGACAGTTTAGCAGAATGGACAGAGGATCAGGATGATAGTAATTGACTGAAACAGGACATTGATAGTTTAGCAGAATGGACAGACAGTCAGGATGATAGTAATTGACTGAAACAGGACATGGATAGTTTAGCAGAATGGACAGACAGTCAGGATGATAGTAATTGACTGAAACAGGACATTGATAGTTTAGCAGAATGGACAGACAGTCAGGATGATAGTAATTGACTGAAACAGGACATGGATAGTTTAGCAGAATGGACAGAGGATCAGGATGATAGTAATTGACTGAAACAGGACATTGATAGTTTAGCAGAATGGACAGACAGTCAGGATGATAGTAATTGACTGAAACAGGACATGGATAGTTTAGCAGAATGGACAGACAGTCAGCATGATGCGTTATTGACTGAAACAGGACATTGATGGTTTAGCAGAATGGACAGACAGTCAGGATGATAGTCATTGACTGAAACAGGACATTGATAGTTTAGCAGAATGGACAGACTGTCAGGATGATAGTAATTGACTGAAACAGGACATTGATAGTTTAGCAGAATGGACAGAGGATCAGGATGATAGTAATTGACTGAAACAGGACATTGATAGTTTAGCAGAATGGATAGACAGTCAGGATGATAGTAATTGACTGAAACAGGACATGGATAGTTTAGCAGAATGGACAGACAGTCAGGATGATAGTAATTGACTGAAACAGGACATTGATAGTTTAGCAGAATGGACAGACAGTCAGGATGATAGTAATTGACTGAAACAGGACATGGATAGTTTAGCAGAATGGACAGACAGTCAGGATGATAGTAATTGACTGAAACAGGACATTGATAGTTTAGCAGAATGGACAGACAGTCAGGATGATAGTCATTGACTGAAACAGGACATGGATAGTTTAGCAGAATGGACAGACAGTCAGGATGATAGTAATTGACTGAAACAGGACATTGATAGTTTAGCAGAATGGACAGACAGTCAGGATGATAGTAATTGACTGAAACAGGACATGGATAGTTTAGCAGAATGGACAGAGAGTCAGGATGATAGTAATTGACTGAAACAGGACATTGATAGTTTAGCAGAATGGACAGACAGTCAGGATGATAGTAATTGACTGAAACAGGACATGGATAGTTTAGCAGAATGGACAGACAGTCAGGATGATAGTAATTGACTGAAACAGGACATGGATAGTTTAGCAGAATGGACAGACAGTCAGGATGATAGTAATTGACTGAAACAGGACATTGATAGTTTAGCAGAATGGACAGACAGTCAGGATGATAGTAATTGACTGAAACAGGACATGGATAGTTTAGCAGAATGGACAGACAGTCAGGATGATAGTAATTGACTGAAACAGGACATTGATAGTTTAGCAGAATGGACAGACAGTCAGGATGATAGTAATTGACTGAAACAGGACATGGATAGTTTAGCAGAATGGACAGACAGTCAGGATGATAGTAATTGACTGAAACAGGACATGGATAGTTTAGCAGAATGGACAGACAGTCAGGATGATAGTCATTGACTGAAACAGGACATTGATAGTTTAGCAGAATGTACAGACAGTCAGGATGATAGTAATTGACTGAAGCAGGACATTGATAGATTAGCAGAATGGATAGACAGTCAGGATGATAGTAATTGACTGAAACAGGACATGGATAGTTTAGCAGAATGGACAGACAGTCAGGATGATAGTAATTGACTGAAACAGGACATTGATAGTTTAGCAGAATGGACAGACAGTCAGGATGATAGTCATTGACTGAAACAGGACATTGATAGTTTAGCAGAATGGACAGACAGTCAGGATGATAGTCATTGACTGAAACAGGACATTGATAGTTTAGCAGAATGGACAGACAGTCAGGATGATAGTAATTGACTGAAACAGGACATTGATAGTTTAGCAGAATGGACAGACAGTCAGGATGATAGTAATTGACTGAAACAGGACATGGATAGTTTAGCAGAATGGACAGACAGTCAGGATGATCGTCATTGACTGAAACAGGACATGGATAGTTTAGCAGAATGGAGAGAGGATCAGAATGATAGTAATTGACTGAAACAGGACATTGATAGTTTAGCAGAATGGACAGACAGTCAGGATGATAGTAATTGACTGAAACAGGACATGGATAGTTTAGCAGAATGGATAGACAGTCAGGATGATAGTAATTGACTGAAACAGGACATGGATAGTTTAGCAGAATGGACAGACAGTCAGGATGATAGTAATTGACTGAAACAGGACATGGATAGTTTAGCAGAATGGAGAGAGGATCAGGATGATAGTAATTGACTGAAATAGGACATTGATAGTTTAGCAGAATGGACAGACAGTCAGGATGATAGTCATTGACTGAAACAGGACATTGATAGTTTAGCAGAATGGAGAGAGGATCAGGATGATAGTAATTGACTGAAATAGGACATTGATAGTTTAGCAGAATGGACAGACAGTCAGGATGATAGTAATTGACTGAAACAGGACATTGATAGTTTAGCAGAAGGGATAGACAGTCAGGATGATAGTAATTGACTGAAACAGGACATGGATAGTTTAGCAGAATGGACAGACAGTCAGGATGATAGTAATTGACTGAAACAGGACATTGATAGTTTAGCAGAATGGACAGACAGTCAGGTTGATAGTAATTGACTGAAACAGGACATTGATAGTTTAGCAGAATGGACAGACAGTCAGGTTGATAGTAATTGACTGAAACAGGACATTGATAGTTTAGCAGAATGGACAGACAGTCAGGTTGATAGTAATTGACTGAAACAGGACATTGATAGTTTAGCAGAATGGATAGACAGTCAGGATGATAGTAATTGACTGAAACAGGACATTGATGGTTTAGCAGAATGGATAGACAGTCAGGATGATAGTAATTGACTGAAACAGGACATTGATAGTTTAGCAGAATGGATAGACAGTCAGGATGATAGTAATTGACTGAAACAGGACATGGATAGTTTAGCAGAATGGACAGACAGTCAGGATGATAGTAATTGACTGAAACAGGACATTGATAGTTTAGCAGAATGGACAGACAGTCAGGATGATAGTAATTGACTGAAACAGGACATGGATAGTTTAGCAGAATGGACAGACAGTCAGGATGATAGTAATTGACTGAAACAGGACATTGATAGTTTAGCAGAATGGACAGACAGTCAGGATGATAGTAATTGACTGAAACAGGACATGGATAGTTTAGCAGAATGGACAGACAGTCAGGATGATAGTAATTGACTGAAACAGGACATGGATAGTTTAGCAGAATGGACAGACAGTCAGGATGATAGTAATTGACTGAAACAGGACATTGATAGTTTAGCAGAATGGACAGACAGTCAGGATGATAGTCATTGACTGAAACAGGACATTGATAGTTTAGCAGAATGGACAGACAGTCAGGATGATAGTCATTGACTGAAACAGGACATTGATAGTTTAGCAGAATGGACAGACAGTCAGGATGATAGTAATTGAATGAAACAGGACATTGATAGTTTAGCAGAATGGACAGACAGTCAGGATGATAGTAATTGACTGAAACAGGACATGGATAGTTTAGCAGAATGGACAGACAGTCAGGATGATAGTCATTGACTGAAACAGGACATTGATAGTTTAGCAGAATGGACAGACAGTCAGGATGATAGTCATTGACTGAAACAGGACATTGATAGTTTAGCAGAATGGACAGACAGTCAGGATGATAGTAATTGACTGAAACAGGACATTGATAGTTTAGCAGAATGGACAGACAGTCAGGATGATAGTAATTGACTGAAACAGGACATGGATAGTTTAGCAGAATGGACAGACAGTCAGGATGATCGTCATTGACTGAAACAGGACATGGATAGTTTAGCAGAATGGAGAGAGGATCAGAATGATAGTAATTGACTGAAACAGGACATTGATAGTTTAGCAGAATGGACAGACAGTCAGGATGATAGTAATTGACTGAAACAGGACATGGATAGTTTAGCAGAATGGATAGACAGTCAGGATGATAGTAATTGACTGAAACAGGACATGGATAGTTTAGCAGAATGGACAGACAGTCAGGATGATAGTAATTGACTGAAACAGGACATGGATAGTTTAGCAGAATGGAGAGAGGATCAGGATGATAGTAATTGACTGAAATAGGACATTGATAGTTTAGCAGAATGGACAGACAGTCAGGATGATAGTCATTGACTGAAACAGGACATTGATAGTTTAGCAGAATGGAGAGAGGATCAGGATGATAGTAATTGACTGAAATAGGACATTGATAGTTTAGCAGAATGGACAGACAGTCAGGATGATAGTAATTGACTGAAACAGGACATTGATAGTTTAGCAGAAGGGATAGACAGTCAGGATGATAGTAATTGACTGAAACAGGACATGGATAGTTTAGCAGAATGGACAGACAGTCAGGATGATAGTAATTGACTGAAACAGGACATTGATAGTTTAGCAGAATGGACAGACAGTCAGGTTGATAGTAATTGACTGAAACAGGACATTGATAGTTTAGCAGAATGGACAGACAGTCAGGTTGATAGTAATTGACTGAAACAGGACATTGATAGTTTAGCAGAATGGATAGACAGTCAGGATGATAGTAATTGACTGAAACAGGACATTGATAGTTTAGCAGAATGGATAGACAGTCAGGATGATAGTAATTGACTGAAACAGGACATTGATAGTTTAGCAGAATGGACAGACAGTCAGGTTGATAGTAATTGACTGAAACAGGACATTGATAGTTTAGCAGAATGGATAGACAGTCAGGATGATAGTAATTGACTGAAACAGGACATTGATGGTTTAGCAGAATGGATAGACAGTCAGGATGATAGTAATTGACTGAAACAGGACATGGATAGTTTAGCAGAATGGACAGACAGTCAGGATGATAGTAATTGACTGAAACAGGACATTGATAAATTAGCAGAATGGACAGACAGTCAGGATGATAGTAATTGACTGAAACAGGACATGGATAGTTTAGCAGAATGGACAGACAGTCAGGATGATAGTAATTGACTGAAACAGGACATTGATAAATTAGCAGAATGGACAGACAGTCAGGATGATAGTAAATGACTGAAACAGGACATTGATAGTTTAGCAGATTGGACAGACAGTCAGGATGACAGTAATTGACTGAAACAGGACATGGATAATTTAGCAGAATGGACAGAGAGTCAGGATGATAGTAATTGACTGAAACAGGACATGGATAATTTAGCAGAATGGACAGACAGTCAGGATGATAGTAATTGACTGAAACAGGACATGGATAGTTTAGCAGAATGGACAGACAGTCAGGATGATCGTCATTGACTGAAACAGGACATGGATAGTTTAGCAGAATGGAGAGAGGATCAGAATTATAGTAATTGACTGAAACAGGACATTGATAGTTTAGCAGAATGGACAGACAGTCAGGATGATAGTAATTGACTGAAACAGGACATGGATAGTTTAGCAGAATGGATAGACAGTCAGGATGATAGTAATTGACTGAAACAGGACATGGATAGTTTAGCAGAATGGACAGACAGTCAGGATGATAGTAATTGACTGAAACAGGACATGGATAGTTTAGCAGAATGGAGAGAGGATCAGGATGATAGTAATTGACTGAAATAGGACATTGATAGTTTAGCAGAATGGACAGACAGTCAGGATGATAGTCATTGACTGAAACAGGACATTGATAGTTTAGCAGAATGGAGAGAGGATCAGGATGATAGTAATTGACTGAAATAGGACATTGATAGTTTAGCAGAATGGACAGACAGTCAGGATGATAGTAATTGACTGAAACAGGACATTGATAGTTTAGCAGAAGGGATAGACAGTCAGGATGATAGTAATTGACTGAAACAGGACATGGATAGTTTAGCAGAATGGACAGACAGTCAGGATGATAGTAATTGACTGAAACAGGACATTGATAGTTTAGCAGAATGGACAGACAGTCAGGTTGATAGTAATTGACTGAAACAGGACATTGATAGTTTAGCAGAATGGACAGACAGTCAGGTTGATAGTAATTGACTGAAACAGGACATTGATAGTTTAGCAGAATGGACAGACAGTCAGGTTGATAGTAATTGACTGAAACAGGACATTGATAGTTTAGCAGAATGGATAGACAGTCAGGATGATAGTAATTGACTGAAACAGGACATTGATGGTTTAGCAGAATGGATAGACAGTCAGGATGATAGTAATTGACTGAAACAGGACATTGATAGTTTAGCAGAATGGATAGACAGTCAGGATGATAGTAATTGACTGAAACAGGACATTGATAGTTTAGCAGAATGGACAGACAGTCAGGTTGATAGTAATTGACTGAAACAGGACATTGATAGTTTAGCAGAATGGATAGACAGTCAGGATGATAGTAATTGACTGAAACAGGACATTGATGGTTTAGCAGAATGGATAGACAGTCAGGATGATAGTAATTGACTGAAACAGGACATGGATAGTTTAGCAGAATGGACAGACAGTCAGGATGATAGTAATTGACTGAAACAGGACATTGATAAATTAGCAGAATGGACAGACAGTCAGGATGATAGTAATTGACTGAAACAGGACATGGATAGTTTAGCAGAATGGACAGACAGTCAGGATGATAGTAATTGACTGAAACAGGACATTGATAAATTAGCAGAATGGACAGACAGTCAGGATGATAGTAAATGACTGAAACAGGACATTGATAGTTTAGCAGATTGGACAGACAGTCAGGATGACAGTAATTGACTGAAACAGGACATGGATAATTTAGCAGAATGGACAGAGAGTCAGGATGATAGTAATTGACTGAAACAGGACATGGATAATTTAGCAGAATGGACAGACAGTCAGGATGATAGTAATTGACCGAAACAGGACATTGATAGTTTAGCAGAATGCACAGAGAGTCAGGATGATAGTAATTGACTGAAACAGGACATGGATAGTTTAGCAGAATGGACAGACAGTCAGGATGATAGTAATTGACTGAAACAGGACATGGATAGTTTAGCAGAATGGACAGACAGTCAGGATGATAGTAATTGACTGAAACAGGACATTGATAAATTAGCAGAATGGACAGACAGTCAGGATGATAGTAAATGACTGAAACAGGACATTGATAGTTTAGCAGAATGGACAGACAGTCAGGATGATAGTAATTGACTGAAACAGGACATGGATAGTTTAGCAGAATGGACAGACAGTCAGGATGATAGTCATTGACTGAAACAGGACATGGATAGTTTAGCAGAATGGACAGAGGATCAGGATGATAGTAATTGACTGAAACAGGACATTGATAGTTTAGCAGAATGGACAGACAGTCAGGATGATAGTAATTGACTGAAACAGGACATGGATAGTTTAGCAGAATGGACAGACAGTCAGGATGATAGTAATTGACTGAAACAGGACATTGATAGTTTAGCAGAATGGACAGACAGTCAGGATGATAGTAATTGACTGAAACAGGACATGGATAGTTTAGCAGAATGGACAGAGGATCAGGATGATAGTAATTGACTGAAACAGGACATTGATAGTTTAGCAGAATGGACAGACAGTCAGGATGATAGTAATTGACTGAAACAGGACATGGATAGTTTAGCAGAATGGACAGACAGTCAGGATGATAGTTATTGACTGAAACAGGACATTGATAGTTTAGCAGAATGGACAGACAGTCAGGATGATAGTCATTGACTGAAACAGGACATTGATAGTTTAGCAGAATGGACAGACTGTCAGGATGATAGTAATTGACTGAAACAGGACATTGATAGTTTAGCAGAATGGACAGAGGATCAGGATGATAGTAATTGACTGAAACAGGACATTGATAGTTTAGCAGAATGGATAGACAGTCAGGATGATAGTAATTGACTGAAACAGGACATGGATAGTTTAGCAGAATGGACAGACAGTCAGGATGATAGTAATTGACTGAAACAGGACATTGATAGTTTAGCAGAATGGACAGACAGTCAGGATGATAGTAATTGACTGAAACAGGACATGGATAGTTTAGCAGAATGGACAGACAGTCAGGATGATAGTAATTGACTGAAACAGGACATGGATAGTTTAGCAGAATGGACAGACAGTCAGGATGATAGTAATTGACTGAAACAGGACATTGATAGTTTAGCAGAATGGACAGACAGTCAGGATGATAGTAATTGACTGAAACAGGACATGGATAGTTTAGCAGAATGGACAGACAGTCAGGATGATAGTAATTGACTGAAACAGGACATTGATAGTTTAGCAGAATGGACAGACAGTCAGGATGATAGTAATTGACTGAAACAGGACATGGATAGTTTAGCAGAATGGACAGACAGTCAGGATGATAGTAATTGACTGAAACAGGACATGGATAGTTTAGCAGAATGGACAGACAGTCAGGATGATAGTAATTGACTGAAACAGGACATTGATAGTTTAGCAGAATGGACAGACAGTCAGGATGATAGTAATTGACTGAAACAGGACATGGATAGTTTAGCAGAATGGACAGACAGTCAGGATGATAGTAATTGACTGAAACAGGACATGGATAGTTTAGCAGAATGGACAGAGAGTCAGGATGATAGTAATTGACTGAAACAGGACATTGATAGTTTAGCAGAATGGACAGACAGTCAGGATGACAGTAATTGACTGAAACAGGACATGGATAGTTTAGCAGAATGGACAGACAGTCAGGATGATAGTAATTGACTGAAACAGGACATGGATAGTTTAGCAGAATGGACAGACAGTCAGGATGATAGTAATTGACTGAAACAGGACATGGATAGTTTAGCAGAATGGACAGAGAGTCAGGATGATAGTAATTGACTGAAACAGGACATTGATAGTTTAGCAGAATGGACAGACAGTCAGGATGATAGTAATTGACTGAAACAGGACATGGATAGTTTAGCAGAATGGACAGACAGTCAGGATGATAGTAATTGACTGAAACAGGACATGGATAGTTTAGCAGAATGGACAGACAGTCAGGATGATAGTAATTGACTGAAACAGGACATGGATAGTTTAGAAGAATGGACAGAGAGTCAGGATGATAGTAATTGACTGAAACAGGACATTGATAGTTTAGCAGAATGGACAGACAGTCAGGATGATAGTAATTGACTGAAACAGGACATGGATAGTTTAGCAGAATGGACAGACAGTCAGGATGATAGTAATTGACTGAAACAGGACATGGATAGTTTAGCAGAATGGACAGACAGTCAGGATGATAGTAATTGACTGAAACAGGACATTGATAGTTTAGCAGAATGGACAGACAGTCAGGATGATAGTAATTGACTGAAACAGGACATTGATAGTTTAGCAGAATGGACAGACAGTCAGGATGATAGTCATTGACTGAAACAGGACATGGATAGTTTAGCAGAATGGACAGACAGTCAGGATGATAGTAATTGACTGAAACAGGACATGGATAGTTTAGCAGAATGGACAGACAGTCAGGATGATAGTAATTGACTGAAACAGGACATTGATAGTTTAGCAGAATGGACAGACAGTCAGGATGATAGTAATTGACTGAAACAGGACATTGATAGTTTAGCAGAATGGACAGACAGTCAGGATGATAGTCATTGACTGAAACAGGACATGGATAGTTTAGCAGAATGGACAGACAGTCAGGATGATAGTAATTGACTGAAACAGGACATTGATAGTTTAGCAGAATGGACAGACAGTCAGGATGATAGTAATTGACTGAAACAGGACATGGATAGTTTAGCAGAAAGGACAGACAGTCAGGATGATAGTAATTGAATGAAACAGGACATTGATAGTTTAGCAGAATGGATAGACAGTCAGGATGATAGTAATTGACTGAAACAGGACATGGATAGTTTAGCAGAATGGACAGACAGTCAGGATGATAGTAATTGACTGAAACAGGACATTGATAGTTTAGCAGAATGGACAGACAGTCAGGATGATAGTAATTGACTGAAACAGGACATTGATAGTTTAGCAGAATGGACAGACAGTCAGGATGATAGTCATTGACTGAAACAGGACATGGATAGTTTAGCAGAATGGACAGACAGTCAGGATGATAGTAATTGACTGAAACAGGACATTGATAGTTTAGCAGAATGGACAGACAGTCAGGATGATAGTAATTGACTGAAACAGGACATGGATAGTTTAGCAGAAAGGACAGACAGTCAGGATGATAGTAATTGACTGAAACAGGACATTGATAGTTTAGCAGAATGGATAGACAGTCAGGATGATAGTAATTGACTGAAACAGGACATTGATGGTTTAGCAGAATGGATAGACAGTCAGGATGATAGTAATTGACTGAAACAGGACATGGATAGTTTAGCAGAATGGACAGACAGTCAGGATGATAGTAATTGACTGAAACAGGACATTGATAAATTAGCAGAATGGACAGACAGTCAGGATGATAGTAATTGACTGAAACAGGACATGGATAGTTTAGCAGAATGGATAGACAGTCAGGATGATAGTAATTGACTGAAACAGGACATTGATAAATTAGCAGAATGGACAGACAGTCAGGATGATAGTAAATGACTGAAACAGGACATTGATAGTTTAGCAGATTGGACAGACAGTCAGGATGACAGTAATTGACTGAAACAGGACATGGATAATTTAGCAGAATGGACAGAGAGTCAGGATGATAGTAATTGACTGAAACAGGACATGGATAATTTAGCAGAATGGACAGACAGTCAGGATGATAGTAATTGACCGAAACAGGACATTGATAGTTTAGCAGAATGCACAGACAGTCAGGATGATAGTAATTGACTGAAACAGGACATGGATAGTTTAGCAGCATGGACAGACAGTCAGGATGATAGTAATTGACTGAAACAGGACATGGATAGTTTAGCAGAATGGACAGACAGTCAGGATGATAGTAATTGACTGAAACAGGACATGGATAGTTTAGCAGAATGGACAGACAGTCAGGATGATAGTAATTGACTGAAACAGGACATGGATAGTTTAGCAGAATGGACAGACAGTCAGGATGATAGTCATTGACTGAAACAGGACATTGATAGTTTAGCAGAATGGACAGACAGTCAGGATGATAGTAATTGACTGAAACAGGACATTGATAGTTTAGCAGAATGGACAGACAGTCAGGATGATAGTAATTGACTGAAACAGGACATGGATAGTTTAGCAGAATGGACAGACAGTCTGGATGATAGTAATTGACTGAAACAGGACATTGATAGTTTAGCAGAATGGACAGACAGTCAGGATGATAGTAATTGACTGAAACAGGACATGGATAGTTTAGCAGAATGGACAGACAGTCAGGATGATAGTAATTGACTGAAACAGGACATTGATAGTTTAGCAGAATGGACAGACAGTCAGGATGATAGTCATTGACTGAAACAGGACATTGATAGTTTAGCAGAATGGACAGACAGTCAGGATGATAGTAATTGACTGAAACAGGACATTGATAGTTTAGCAGAATGGACAGACAGTCAGGATGATAGTAATTGACTGAAACAGGACATGGATAGTTTAGCAGAATGGACAGACAGTCTGGATGATAGTAATTGACTGAAACAGGACATGGATAGTTTAGCAGAATGGACAGACAGTCAGAATGATAGTAATTGACTGAAACAGGACATGGATAGTTTAGCAGAATGGACAGACAGTCAGGATGATAGTAATTGACTGAAACAGGACATGGATAGTTTAGCAGAATGGACAGACAGTCTGGATGATAGTAATTGACTGAAACAGGACATTGATAGTTTAGCAGAATGGACAGACAGTCAGGATGATAGTCATTGACTGAAACAGGACATGGATAGTTTAGCAGAATGGACAGACAGTCAGAATGATAGTAATTGACTGAAACAGGACATGGATAGTTTAGCAGAATGGACAGACAGTCAGGATGATAGTCATTGACTGAAACAGGACATTGATAGTTTAGCAGAATGGACAGACAGTCAGGATGATAGTAATTGACTGAAACAGGACATGGATAGTTTAGCAGAATGGACAGACAGTCTGGATGATAGTCATTGACTGAAACAGGACATGGATAGTTTAGCAGAATGGACAGACAGTCAGAATGATAGTAATTGACTGAAACAGAACATGGATAGTTTAGCAGAATGGACAGACAGTCTGGATGATAGTAATTGACTGAAACAGGACATTGATAGTTTAGCAGAATGGACAGACAGTCAGGATGATAGTCATTGACTGAAACAGGACATGGATAGTTTAGTAGAATGGACAGACAGTCAGAATGATAGTAATTGACTGAAACAGGACATGGATAGTTTAGCAGAATGGACAGACAGTCAGGATGATAGTCATTGACTGAAACAGGACATGGATAGTTTAGCAGAATGGACAGACAGTTAGGATGATAGTAATTGACTGAAACAGGACATGGATAGTTTAGCAGAATGGACAGACATTCTGGATGATAGTAATTGACTGAAACAGGACATTGATAGTTTAGCAGAATGGACAGACAGTCAGGATGATAGTCATTGACTGAAACAGGACATGGATAGTTTAGCAGAATGGACAGACAGTCAGAATGATAGTAATTGACTGAAACAGGACATGGATAGTTTAGCAGAATGGATAGACAGTCAGGATGATAGTAATTGACTGAAACAGGACATTGATAGTTTAGCAGAATGGATAGACAGTCAGGATGATAGTAATTGACTGAAACAGGACATGGATAGTTTAGCAGAATGGACAGACAGTCAGGATGATAGTAATTGACTGAAACAGGACATTGATAGTTTAGCAGAATGGACAGAGGATCAGGATGATAGTAATTGACTGAAACAGGACATTGATAGTTTAGAAGAATGGATAGACAGTCAGGATGATAGTAATTGACTGAAACAGGACATGGATAGTTTAGAAGAATGGATAGATAGTCAGGATGATAGTAATTGACTGAAACAGGACATTGATAGTTTAGAAGAATGGATAGACAGTCAGGATGATAGTAATTGACTGAAACAGGACATGGATAGTTTAGCAGAATGGACAGACAGTCAGGATGATAGCAATTGACTGAAACAGGACATTGATAGTTTAGCAGAATGGACAGACAGTCAGGATGATAGTAATTGACTGAAACTGGACATTGATAGTTTAGCAGAATGGATAGACAGTCAGGATGATAGTAATTGACTGAAACAGGACATTGATAGATTAGCAGAATGGACAGACAGTCAGGATGATAGTAATTGACTGAAACTGGACATTGATAGTTTAGCAGAATGGACAGACAGTCAGGATGATAGTAATTGACTGAAACAGGACATGGATAGTTTAGCAGAATGGACAGAGAGTCAGGATGATAGTAATTGACTGAAACAGGACATTGATACTATAGCAGAATGGACAGACCGTCTGGATGATAGTAATTGACTGAAACTGGACATTGATAGTTTAGCAGAATGGATAGACAGTCAGGATGATAGTAATTGACTGAAACAGGACATTGATAGTTTAGCAGAATGGACAGACAGTCAGGATGATAGTAATTGACTGAAACAGGACATGGATAGTTTAGCAGAATGGACAGACAGTCAGGATGATAGTAATTGACTGAAACAGGACATTGATAGTTTAGCAGAATGGACAGACAGTCAGGATGATAGTAATTGACTGAAACAGGACATGGATAGTTTAGCAGAATGGACAGACAGTCAGGATGATAGTAATTGACTGAAACAGGACATTGATAATTTAGCAGAATGGACAGACAGTCAGGATGATAGTAATTGACTGAAACAGGACATTGATAGTTTAGCAGAATGGACAGACAGTCAGGATGATAGTAATTGACTGAAACAGGACATTGATAGCATAGCAGAATGGACAGACAGTCTGGATGATAGTAATTGACTGAAACAGGACATGGATAGTTTAGCAGAATGGACAGACAGTCAGGATGATAGTAATTGACTGAAACAGGACATGGATAGTTTAGCAGAATGGACAGACAGTCAGGATGATAGTAATTGACTGAAACAGGACATGGATAGTTTAGCAGAATGGACAGACAGTCAGGATGATAGTAATTGACTGAAACAGGACATTGATAGTTTAGCAGAATGGACAGACAGTCAGGATGATAGTAATTGACTGAAACAGGACATTGATAGTATAGCAGAATGGACAGACAGTCTGGATGATAGTAATTGACTGAAACAGGACATGGATAGTTTAGCAGAATGGACAGACAGTCAGGATGATAGTAATTGACTGAAACAGGACATTGATAGTATAGCAGAATGGACAGACAGTCTGGATGATGGTAATTGACTGAAACAGGACATTGATAGTATAGCAGAATGGACAGACAGTCTGGATGATAGTAATTGACTGAAACAGGACATGGATAGTTTAGCAGAATGGACAGACAGTCAGGATGATAGTAATTGACTGAAACAGGACATGGATAGTTTAGCAGAATGGACAGACAGTCAGGATGATAGTAATTGACTGAAACAGGACATTGATAGTTTAGCAGAATGGACAGAGGGTCAGGATGATAGTAATTGACTGAAACAGGACATGGATAGTTTAGCAGAATGGATAGACAGACAGGATGATAGTAATTGACTGAAACAGGACATGGATAGTTTAGCAGAATGGACAGACAGTCAGGATGATAGTAATTGACTGAAACAGGACATGGATAATTTAGCAGAATGGTCAGAGGGTCAGGATGATAGTAATTGACTGAAACAGGACATGGATAGTTTAGCAGAATGGATAGACAGACAGGATGATAGTAATTGACTGAAACAGGACATGGATAGTTTAGCAGAATGGACAGACAGTCAGGATGATTGTAATTGACTGAAACAGGACATTGATAGTTTAGCAGAATGGACAGACAGTCAGGATGATAGTAATTGACTGAAACAGGACATGGATAGTTTAGCAGAATGGATAGACAGACAGGATGATAGTAATTGACTGAAACAGGACATGGATAGTTTAGCAGAATGGACAGACAGTCAGGATGATAGTAATTGACTGAAACAGGACATGGATAGTTTAGCAGAATGGATAGACAGTCAGGATGATAGTAATTGACTGAAACAGGACATTGATAATTTAGCAGAATGGACAGACAGTCAGGATGATAGTAATTGACTGAAACAGGACATGGATAGTTTAGCAGAATGGACAGACAGTCAGGATGATAGTAATTGACTGAAACAGGACATTGATAATTTAGCAGAATGGACAGACAGTCAGGATGATAGTAATTGACTGAAACTGGACATTGATAGTTTAGCAGAATGGATAGACAGTCAGGATGATAGTAATTGACTGAAACAGGACATGGATAGGTTAGCAGAATGGAAAGACAGTCAGGATGATAGTAATTGACTGAAACAGGACATGGATAGTTTAGCAGAATGGACAGACAGTCAGGATGATAGTAATTGACTGAAACAGGACATGGAAAGTTTAGCAGAATGGACAGCCAGTCAGGATGATATTAATTGACTGAAACAGGACTTGGATAATTTAGCAGAATGGACAGAGAGTCAGGATGATAGTAATTGACTGAAACAGGACATGGATAGTTTAGCAGAATGGATAGACAGTCAGGATGATAGTAATTGACTGAAACAGGACATGGATAGTTTAGCAGAATGGACAGAGAGTCAGGATGGTAGTAATTGAATGAAACAGGACATTGATAGTTTAGCAGAATGGATAGACAGTCAGGATGATAGTAATTGACCTAAACAGGACATGGATAGTTTAGCAGAATGGATAGACAGTCAGGATGATAGTAATTGACTGAAACAGGACTTTGATAGTTTAGCAGAATGGACAGACAGTCAGGATGATAGTAATTGACTGAAACAGGACATGGATAGTTTAGCAGAATGGACAGACAGTCAGGATGATAGTAATTGACTGAAACAGGACATGGATAGTTTAGCAGAATGGACAGACAGTCAGGATGATAGTAATTGACTGAAACAGGACATTGATAGTTTAGCAGAATGGACAGACAGTCAGGATGATAGTAATTGACTGAAACAGGACATTGATAGAATAGCAGAATGGACAGACAGTCAGGATGATAGTAATTGACTGAAACAGGACATGGATAATTTAGCAGAATGGACAGAGAGTCAGGATGATAGTAATTGACTGAAACAGGACATGGATAGTTTAGCAGAATGGATAGACAGACAGGATGATAGTAATTGACTGAAACAGGACATGGATAGTTAAGCAGAATGGACAGACAGTCAGGATGATTGTAATTGACTGAAACAGGACATTGATAGTTTAGCAGAATGGACAGACAGTCAGGATGATAGTAATTGACTGAAACAGGACATTGATAGTTTAGCAGAATGGACAGACAGTCAGGATGATAGTAATTGACTGAAACAGGACATTGATAGTTTAGCAGAATGCACAGACAGTCAGGATGATAGTAATTGACTGAAACAGGACATGGATAATTTAGCAGAATGGACAGACAGTCAGGATGATAGTAATTGACTGCAACAGGACATGGATAGTTTAGCAGAATGGACAGACAGTCAGGATGATAGTAATTGACTGAAACAGGACATTGATAATTTAGCAGAATGGACAGACAGTCAGGATGATAGTAATTGACTGAAACTGGACATTGATAGTTTAGCAGAATGGATAGAAAGTCAGGATGATAGTAATTGACTGAAACAGGACATGGATAGGTTAGCAGAATGGACAGACAGTCAGGATGATAGTAATTGACTGAAACAGGACATGGATAGTTTAGCAGAATGGACAGCCAGTCAGGATGATAGTAATTGACTGAAACAGGACTTGGATAATTTAGCAGAATGGACAGAGAGTCAGGATGATAGTAATTGACTGAAACAGGACATGGATAGTTTAGCAGAATGGATAGACAGTCAGGATGATAGTAATTGACTGAAACAGGACATGGATAGGTTAGCAGAATGGACAGACAGTCAGGATGATAGTAATTGACTGAAACAGGACATGGATAGTTTAGCAGAATGGACAGACATTCAGGATGATAGTAATTGACTGAAACAGGACATGGATAGTTTAGCAGAATGGACAGCCAGTCAGGATGATAGTAATTGACTGAAACAGGACTTGGATAATTTAGCAGAATGGACAGAGAGTCAGGATGATAGTAATTGACTGAAACAGGACATGGATAGTTTAGCAGAATGGACAGACAGTCAGGATGATAGTAATTGACTGAAACAGGACATGGATAGTTTAGCAGAATGGATAGACAGTCAGGATGATAGTAATTGACTGAAACAGGACATGGATAGTTTAGCAGAATGGACAGACAGTCAGGATGATAGTAATTGACTGTAACAGGACATTGATAGTTTAGCAGAATGGACAGACAGTCAGGATGATAGTAATTGACTGAAACAGGACATGGATAGTTTAGCAGAATGGATAGACAGTCAGGATGATAGTAATTGACTGAAACAGGACATGGATAGTTTAGCAGAATGGACAGACAGTCAGGATGATAGTAATTGACTGAAACAGGACATTGATAGTTTAGCAGAATGGACAGACAGTCAGGATGATAGTCATTGACTGAAACAGGACATGGATAGTTTAGCAGAATGGACAGAGAGTCAGGATGATAGTAATTGACTGAAACAGGACATGGATAGTTTAGCAGAATGGACAGACAGTCAGGATGATAGTAATTGACTGAAGCAGGACATGGGTAGTATAGCAGAATGGACAGACAGTCAGGATGATAGTAATTGACTGAAACAGGACATTGATAGTTTAGCAGAATGGACAGACAGTCAGGATGATAGTAATTGACTGAAACAGGACATTGATAGTTTAGCAGAATGGACAGACAGTCAGGATGATAGTAATTGACTGAAACAGGACATTGATAGTATAGCAGAATGGACAGACAGTCAGGATGATAGTAATTGACTGAAACAGGACATGGATAATTTAGCAGAATGGACAGACAGTCAGGATGATAGTAATTGACTGAAACAGGACATGGATAGTTTAGCAGAATGGACAGAGAGTCAGGATGATAGTAATTGACTGAAACAGGACATTGATAGAATAGCAGAATGGACAGACAGTCAGGATGATAGTAATTGACCGAAACAGGACATTGATAGTTTAGCAGAATGGACAGACAGTCAGGATGATAGTAATTGACTGAAACAGGACATTGATAGTATAGCAGAATGGATAGACAGTCAGGATGATAGTAATTGACTGAAACAGGACATGGATAGTTTAGCAGAATGGACAGAGAGTCAGGATGGCAGTAATTGACTGAAACAGGACATTGATAGTTTAGCAGAATGGATAGACAGACAGGATGATAGTAATTGACTGAAACAGGACATGGATAGTTTAGCAGAATGGACAGACAGTCAGGATGATTGTAATTGACTGAAACAGGACATGGATAGTTTAGCAGAATGGACAGACAGTCAGGATGATAGTAATTGACTGAAACAGGACATGGATAGTTTAGCAGAATGGATAGACAGACAGGATGATAGTAATTGACTGAAACAGGACATGGATAGTTTAGCAGAATGGACAGACAGTCAGGATGATTGTAATTGACTGAAACAGGACATTGATAGTTTAGCAGAATGGACAGACAGTCAGGATGATAGTAATTGACTGAAACAGGACATTGATAGTTTAGCAGAATGGATAGACAGTCAGGATGATAGTAATTGACTGAAACAGGACATTGATAGTTTAGCAGAATGGACAGACAGTCAGGATGATAGTAATTGACTGAAACAGGACATTGATAGTTTAGCAGAATGCACAGACAGTCAGGATGATAGTAATTGACTGAAACAGGACATGGATAATTTAGCAGAATGGACAGACAGTCAGGATGATAGTAATTGACTGAAACAGGACATGGATAGTTTAGCAGAATGGACAGACAGTCAGGATGATAGTAATTGACTGAAACAGGACATTGATAATTTAGCAGAATGGACAGACAGTCAGGATGATAGTAATTGACTGAAACTGGACATTGATCGTTTAGCAGAATGGATAGAAAGTCAGGATGATAGTAATTGACTGAAACAGGACATGGATAGGTTAGCAGAATGGAAAGACAGTCAGGATGATAGTAATTGACTGAAACAGGACATGGATAGTTTAGCAGAATGGACAGACAGTCAGGATGATAGTAATTGACTGAAACAGGACATGGATAGTTTAGCAGAATGGACAGCCAGTCAGGATGATAGTAATTGACTGAAACAGGACTTGGATAATTTAGCAGAATGGACAGAGAGTCAGGATGATAGTAATTGAATGAAACAGGACATGGATAGTTTAGCAGAATGGATAGACAGTCAGGATGATAGTAATTGACTGAAACAGGACATGGATAGTTTAGCAGAATGGACAGAGAGTCAGGATGGTAGTAATTGAATGAAACAGGACATTGATAGTTTAGCAGAATGGATAGACAGTCAGGATGATAGTAATTGACCTAAACAGGACATGGATAGTTTAGCAGAATGGATAGACAGTCAGGATGATAGTAATTGACTGAAACAGGACTTTGATAGTTTAGCAGAATGGACAGACAGTCAGGATGATAGTAATTGACTGAAACAGGACATGGATAGTTTAGCAGAATGGACAGACATTCAGGATGATAGTCATTGACTGAAACAGGACATGGATAGTTTAGCAGAATGGACAGCCAGTCAGGATGATAGTAATTGACTGAAACAGGACTTGGATAATTTAGCAGAATGGACAGAGAGTCAGGATGATAGTAATTGACTGAAACAGGACATGGATAGTTTAGCAGAATGGACAGACAGTCAGGATGATAGTAATTGACTGAAACAGGACATGGATAGTTTAGCAGAATGGATAGACAGTCAGGATGATAGTAATTGACTGAAACAGGACATGGATAGTTTAGCAGAATGGACAGACAGTCAGGATGATAGTAATTGACTGTAACAGGACATTGATAGTTTAGCAGAATGGACAGACAGTCAGGATGATAGTAATTGACTGAAACAGGACATGGATAGTTTAGCAGAATGGATAGACAGTCAGGATGATAGTAATTGACTGAAACAGGACATGGATAGTTTAGCAGAATGGACAGACAGTCAGGATGATAGTAATTGACTGAAACAGGACATTGATAGTTTAGCAGAATGGACAGACAGTCAGGATGATAGTCATTGACTGAAACAGGACATGGATAGTTTAGCAGAATGGACAGAGAGTCAGGATGATAGTAATTGACTGAAACAGGACATGGATAGTTTAGCAGAATGGACAGACAGTCAGGATGATAGTAATTGACTGAAGCAGGACATGGGTAGTATAGCAGAATGGACAGACAGTCAGGATGATAGTAATTGACTGAAACAGGACATTGATAGTTTAGCAGAATGGACAGACAGTCAGGATGATAGTAATTGACTGAAACAGGACATTGATAGTTTAGCAGAATGGACAGACAGTCAGGATGATAGTAATTGACTGAAACAGGACATTGATAGTATAGCAGAATGGACAGACAGTCAGGATGATAGTAATTGACTGAAACAGGACATGGATAATTTAGCAGAATGGACAGACAGTCAGGATGATAGTAATTGACTGAAACAGGACATGGATAGTTTAGCAGAATGGACAGAGAGTCAGGATGATAGTAATTGACTGAAACAGGACATTGATAGAATAGCAGAATGGACAGACAGTCAGGATGATAGTAATTGACCGAAACAGGACATTGATAGTTTAGCAGAATGGACAGACAGTCAGGATGATAGTAATTGACTGAAACAGGACATTGATAGTATAGCAGAATGGATAGACAGTCAGGATGATAGTAATTGACTGAAACAGGACATGGATAGTTTAGCAGAATGGACAGAGAGTCAGGATGGCAGTAATTGACTGAAACAGGACATTGATAGTTTAGCAGAATGGATAGACAGACAGGATGATAGTAATTGACTGAAACAGGACATGGATAGTTTAGCAGAATGGACAGACAGTCAGGATGATTGTAATTGACTGAAACAGGACATGGATAGTTTAGCAGAATGGACAGACAGTCAGGATGATAGTAATTGACTGAAACAGGACATGGATAGTTTAGCAGAATGGATAGACAGACAGGATGATAGTAATTGACTGAAACAGGACATGGATAGTTTAGCAGAATGGACAGACAGTCAGGATGATTGTAATTGACTGAAACAGGACATTGATAGTTTAGCAGAATGGACAGACAGTCAGGATGATAGTAATTGACTGAAACAGGACATTGATAGTTTAGCAGAATGGATAGACAGTCAGGATGATAGTAATTGACTGAAACAGGACATTGATAGTTTAGCAGAATGGACAGACAGTCAGGATGATAGTAATTGACTGAAACAGGACATTGATAGTTTAGCAGAATGCACAGACAGTCAGGATGATAGTAATTGACTGAAACAGGACATGGATAATTTAGCAGAATGGACAGACAGTCAGGATGATAGTAATTGACTGAAACAGGACATGGATAGTTTAGCAGAATGGACAGACAGTCAGGATGATAGTAATTGACTGAAACAGGACATTGATAATTTAGCAGAATGGACAGACAGTCAGGATGATAGTAATTGACTGAAACTGGACATTGATCGTTTAGCAGAATGGATAGAAAGTCAGGATGATAGTAATTGACTGAAACAGGACATGGATAGGTTAGCAGAATGGAAAGACAGTCAGGATGATAGTAATTGACTGAAACAGGACATGGATAGTTTAGCAGAATGGACAGACAGTCAGGATGATAGTAATTGACTGAAACAGGACATGGATAGTTTAGCAGAATGGACAGCCAGTCAGGATGATAGTAATTGACTGAAACAGGACTTGGATAATTTAGCAGAATGGACAGAGAGTCAGGATGATAGTAATTGACTGAAACAGGACATGGATAGTTTAGCAGAATGGATAGACAGTCAGGATGATAGTAATTGACTGAAACAGGACATGGATAGTTTAGCAGAATGGACAGAGAGTCAGGATGGTAGTAATTGAATGAAACAGGACATTGATAGTTTAGCAGAATGGATAGACAGTCAGGATGATAGTAATTGACCTAAACAGGACATGGATAGTTTAGCAGAATGGATAGACAGTCAGGATGATAGTAATTGACTGAAACAGGACTTTGATAGTTTAGCAGAATGGACAGACAGTCAGGATGATAGTAATTGACTGAAACAGGACATGGATAGTTTAGCAGAATGGACAGACAGTCAGGATGATAGTAATTGACTGAAACAGGACATGGATAGTTTAGCAGAATGGACAGACAGTCAGGATGATAGTAATTGACTGAAACAGGACATTGATAGTTTAGCAGAATGGACAGACAGTCAGGATGATAGTAATTGACTGAAACAGGACATTGATAGAATAGCAGAATGGACAGACAGTCAGGATGATAGTAATTGACTGAAACAGGACATGGATAATTTAGCAGAATGGACAGACAGTCAGGATGATAGTAATTGACTGAAACAGGACATGGATAGTTTAGCAGAATGGATAGACAGACAGGATGATAGTAATTGACTGAAACAGGACATGGAGAGTTTAGCAGAATGGACAGACAGTCAGGATGATTGTAATTGACTGAAACAGGACATTGATAGTTTAGCAGAATGGACAGACAGTCAGGATGATAGTAATTGACTGAAACAGGACATTGATAGTTTAGCAGAATGGATAGACAGTCAGGATGATAGTAATTGACTGAAACAGGACATTGATAGTATAGCAGAATGGACAGACAGTCAGGATGATAGTAATTGACTGAAACAGGACATGGATAATTTAGCAGAATGGACAGACAGTCAGGATGATAGTAATTGACTGAAACAGGACATGGATAGTTTAGCAGAATGGACAGAGAGTCAGGATGATAGTAATTGACTGAAACAGGACACTGATAGAATAGCAGAATGGCCAGACAGTCAGGATGATAGTAATTGACCGAAACAGGACATTGATAGTTTAGCAGAATGGACAGACAGTCAGGATGATAGTAATTGACTGAAACAGGACATTGATAGTATAGCAGAATGGACAGACAGTCTGGATGATAGTAATTGACTGAAACAGGACATTGATAGTTTAGCAGAATGGATAGACAGTCAGGATGATAGTAATTGACTGAAACAGGACATGGATAGTTTAGCAGAATGGATAGACAGTCAGGATGATAGTAATTGACTGAAACAGGACATGGATAGTTTAGCAGAATGGACAGAGAGTCAGGATGGTAGTAATTGACTGAAACAGGACATTGATAGTTCAGCAGAATGGATAGACAGTCAGGATGATAGTAATTGACTGAAACAGGACATGGATAGTTTAGCAGAATGGATAGACAGTCAGGATGATAGTAATTGACTGAAACAGGACATGGATAGTTTAGCAGAATGGACAGACAGTCAGGATGATAGTAATTGACTGAAACAGGACATGGATAATTTAGCAGAATGGACAGAGAGTCAGGATGATAGTAATTGACTGTAACAAGACATTGATAGTTTAGCAGAATGGACAGAGAGTCAGGATGATAGTAATTGACTGAAACAGGACATTGATAGTTTAGCAGAATGGACAGACAGTCAGGATGATAGTAATTGACTGAAACAGGACATGGATAGTTTAGCAGAATGGACAGACAGTCAGGATGATAGTAATTGACTGAAACAGGACATGGATAGTTTAGCAGAATGGACAGACAGTCAGGATGATAGTAATTGACTGAAACAGGACATGGATAATTTAGCAGAATGGACAGACAGTCAGGATGATAGTAATTGACTGAAACAGGACATGGATAGTTTAGCAGAATGGACAGAGAGTCAGGATGATAGTAATTGACTGAAACAGGACATTGATAGAATAGCAGAATGGACAGACAGTCAGGATGATAGTAATTGACCGAAACAGGACATTGATAGTTTAGCAGAATGGACAGACAGTCAGGATGATAGTAATTGACTGAAACAGGACATTGAGAGTTTAGCAGAATGGACAGACAGTCAGGATGATAGTAATTGACTGTAACAGGACATGGATAGTTTAGCAGAATGGACAGACAGTCAGGATGATAGTAATTGACTGAAACAGGACATGGATAGTTTAGCAGAATGGACAGACAGTCAGGATGATAGTAATTGACTGAAACAGGACATGGATAGTTTAGCAGAATGGACAGACAGTCAGGATGATAGTAATTGACTGAAACAGGACATGGATAGTTTAGCAGAATGGATAGACAGTCAGGATGATAGTAATTGACTGAAACAGGACATGGATAGTTTAGCAGAATGGACAGACAGTCAGGATGATAGTAATTGACTGAAACAGGACATGGATAGTTTAGCAGAATGGACAGACAGTCAGGATGATAGTAATTGACTGTAACAGGACATTGATAGTTTAGCAGAATGGACAGACAGTTAGGATGATAGTAATTGACTGAAACAGGACAATGATAGGTTAGCAGAATGGACAGACAGTCAGGATGATAGTCATTGACTGAAAGAGGACATGGATAGTTTAGCAGAATGGACAGAGAGTCAGGATGATAGTAATTGACTGAAACAGGACATGGGTAGTATAGCAGAATGGACAGACAGTCAGGATGATAGTAATTGACTGAAACAGGACATTGATAGTTTAGCAGAATGGACAGACAGTCAGGATGATAGTAATTGACTGAAACAGGACATTGATAGTTTAGCAGAATGGACAGACAGTCAGGATGATAGTAATTGACTGAAACAGGACATTGATAGTATAGCAGAATGGACAGACAGTCAGGATGATAGTAATTGACTGAAACAGGACATGGATAATTTAGCAGAATGGACAGACAGTCAGGATGATAGTAATTGACTGAAACAGGACATGGATAGTTTAGCAGAATGGACAGAGAGTCAGGATGGTAGTAATTGACTGAAACAGGACATTGATAGTTTAGCAGAATGGACAGACAGTCAGGATGATAGTAATTGACTGAAACAGGACATTGATAGTATAGCAGAATGGACAGACAGTCAGGATGATAGTAATTGACTGAAACAGGACATGGATAATTTAGCAGAATGGACAGACAGTCAGGATGATAGTAATTGACTGTAACAGGACATGGATAGTTTAGCAGAATGGACAGAGAGTCAGGATGGTAGTAATTGACTGAAACAGGACATTGATAGTTTAGCAGAATGGATAGACAGTCAGGATGATAGTAATTGACTGAAACAGGACATGGATAGTTTAGCAGAATGGATAGACAGTCAGGATGATAGTAATTGACTGAAACAGGACATGGATAGTTTAGCAGAATGGACAGACAGTCAGGATGATAGTAATTGACTGAAACAGGACATGGATAATTTAGCAGAATGGACAGAGAGTCAGGATGATAGTAATTGACTGTAACAGGACATTGATAGTTTAGCATAATGGACAGAGAGTCAGGATGATAGTAATTGACTGAAACAGGACATTGATAGTTTAGCAGAATGGACAGACAGTCAGGATGATAGTAATTGACTGAAACAGGACATGGATAGTTTAGCAGAATGGACAGACAGTCAGGATGATAGTAATTGACTGAAACAGGACATGGATAGTTTAGCAGAATGGATAGACAGTCAGGATGATAGTAATTGACTGAAACAGGACATGGATAGTTTAGCAGAATGGACAGACAGTCAGGATGATAGTAATTGACTGAAACAGGACATGGATAGTTTAGCAGAATGGACAGACAGTCAGGATGATAGTAATTGACTGAAACAGGACATTGATAATTTAGCAGAATGGACAGACAGTCAGGATGATAGTAATTGACTGAAACTGGACATTGATAGTTTAGCAGAATGGATAGAAAGTCAGGATGATAGTAATTGACTGAAACAGGACATGGATAGGTTAGCAGAATGGACAGACAGACAGGATGATAGTAATTGACTGAAACAGGACATGGATAGTTTAGCAGAATGGACAGACAGTCAGGATGATAGTAATTGACTGAAACAGGACATGGATAATTTAGCAGAATGGACAGACAGTCAGGATGATACTAATTGACTGAAACAGGACATGGATAGTTTAGCAGAATGGACAGAGAGTCAGGATGATAGTAATTGACTGAAACAGGACATTGATAGAATAGCAGAATGGACAGACAGTCAGGATGATAGTAATTGACTGAAACAGGACATTGATAGTATAGCAGAATGGACAGACAGTCTGGATGATAGTAATTGACTGAAACAGGACATTGATAGTTTAGCAGAATGGATAGACAGTCAGGATGATAGTAATTGACTGAAACAGGACATTGATAGTTTAGCAGAATGGACAGACAGTCAGGATGATAGTAATTGACTGAAACAGGACATTGATAGTATAGCAGAATGGACAGACAGTCTGGATGGTAGTAATTGACTGAAACAGGACATTGATAGTTTAGCAGAATGGACAGACAGTCAGGATGATAGTAATTGACTGAAACAGGACATTGATAGTTTAGCAGAATGGATAGACAGTCAGGATGATAGTAATTGACTGAAACAGGACATTGATAGTATAGCAGAATGGACAGACAGTCTGGATGATAGTAATTGACTGAAACAGGACATTGATAGTTTAGCAGAATGGACAGACAGTCAGGATGATAGTAATTGACTGAAACAGGACATGGATAGTTTAGCAGAATGGACAGAGAGTCAGGATGATAGTAATTGACTGAAACAGGACATTGATAGTTTAGCAGAATGGACAGACAGTCAGGATGATAGTAATTGACTGAAACAGGACATGGATAGTTTAGCAGAATGGACAGACAGTCAGGATGATAGTAAATGACTGAAACAGGACATGGATAATTTAGCAGAATGGACAGACAGTCAGGATGATAGTAAATGACTGAAACAGGACATGGATAATTTAGCAGAATGGACAGAGAGTCAGGATGATAGTAATTGACTGAAACAGGACATTGATAGTTTAGCAGAATGGACAGACAGTCAGGATGATAGTAAATGACTGAAACAGGACATGGATAATTTAGCAGAATGGACAGACTGTCAGGATGATAGTAATTGACTGAAACAGGACATGGATAGTTCAGCAGAATGGACAGAGAGTCAGGATGATAGTAATTGACTGAAACAGGACATTGTTAGTTTAGCAGCATGGACAGACAGTCAGGATGATAGTAATTGACTGAAACAGGACATTGTTAGTTTAGCAGAATGGACAAACAGTCAGGATGATAGTAATTGACTGAAACAGGATATTGATAATTTAGCAGAATGGACAGACAGTCAGGATGATAGTAATTGACTGAAACAGGACATTGATAGTTTAGCAGAATGGATAGACAGTCAGGATGATAGTAATTGACTGAAACAGGACATTGATAGTTTAGCAGAATGGACAGACAGTCAGGATGATAGTAATTGACTGAGACAGGACATTGATAGTTTAGCAGAATGGACAGACAGTCAGGATGATAGTAATTGACTGAAACAGGACATTGACAGTTTAGCAGAATGCACAGACAGTCAGGATGATAGTAATTGACTGAAACAGGACATGGATAATTTAGCAGAATGGACAGACAGTCAGGATGATAGTAATTGACTGAAACAGGACATGGATAGTTTAGCAGAATGGACAGTCAGTCAGGATGATAGTAATTGACTGAAACAGGACATTGTTAATTTAGCAGAATGGACAGACAGTCAGGATGATAGTAATTGACTGAAACTGGACATTGATAGTTTAGCAGAATGGATAGAAAGACAGGATGATAGTAATTGACTGAAACAGGACATGGATAGGTTAGCAGAATGGACAGACAGTCAGGATGATAGTAATTGAATGAAACAGGACATGGATAGTTTAGCAGAATGGACAGACAGTCAGGATGATAGTAATTGACTGAAACAGGACATTGTTAATTTAGCAGAATGGACAGACAGTCAGGATGATAGTAATTGACTGAAACTGGACATTGATAGTTTAGTAGAATGGATAGACAGTCAGGATGACAGTAATTGACTGAAACAGGACATTGATAGTTTAGCAGAATGGACAGACAGTCAGGATGATAGTAATTGACTGAAACAGGACATTGATAGTATAGCAGAATGGACAGACAGTCTGGATGGTAGTAATTGACTGAAACAGGACATTGATAGTTTAGCAGAATGGACAGACAGTCAGGATGATAATAATTGACTGAAACAGGACATTGATCGTTTAGCAGAATGGATAGACAGTCAGGATGATAGTAATTGACTGAAACAGGACATTGATAGTATAGCAGAATGGACAGACAGTCTGGATGATAGTAATTGACTGAAACAGGACATTGATAGTTTAGCAGAATGGACAGACAGTCAGGATGATAGTAATTGACTGAAACAGGACATGGATAATTTAGCAGAATGGACAGAGAGTCAGGATGATAGTAATTGACTGAAACAGGACATTGATAGTTTAGCAGAATGGACAGAGAGTCAGGATGATAGTAATTGACTGAAACAGGACATTGATAGTATAGCAGAATGGACAGAGGATCAGGATGATAGTAATTGACTGAAACAGGACATGGATAATTTAGCAGAACGGACAGACAGTCAGGATGATAGTAATTGACTGAAACAGGACATGGATAGTTTAGCAGAATGGACAGAGAGTCAGGATGATAGTAATTGACTGAAACAGGACATTGATAGAATAGCAGAATGGACAGACAGTCAGGATGATAGTAATTGACTGAAACAGGACATTGATAGTTTAGCAGAATGGACAGACAGTCAGGATGATAGTAATTGACTGAAACAGGACATTGATAGTATAGCAGAATGGACAGACAGTCTGGATGATAGTAATTGACTGAAACAGGACATTGATAGTTTAGCAGAATGGATAGACAGTCAGGATGATAGTAATTGACTGAAACAGGACATTGATAGTTTAGCAGAATGGACAGACAGTCAGGATGATAGTAATTGACTGAAACAGGACATTGATAGTATAGCAGAATGGACAGACAGTCTGGATGGTAGTAATTGACTGAAACAGGACATTGATAGTTTAGCAGAATGGACAGACAGTCAGGATGATAGTAATTGACTGAAACAGGACATTGATAGTTTAGCAGAATGGATAGACAGTCAGGATGATAGTAATTGACTGAAACAGGACATTGATAGTATAGCAGAATGGACAGACAGTCTGGATGATAGTAATTGACTGAAACAGGACATTGATAGTTTAGCAGAATGGACAGACAGTCAGGATGATAGTAATTGACTGAAACAGGACATGGATAATTTAGCAGAATGGACAGACAGTCAGGATGATAGTAATTGACTGAAACAGGACATTGATAGTTTAGCAGAATGGACAGACAGTCAGGATGATAGTAATTGACTGAAACAGGACATGGATAGTTTAGCAGAATGGACAGACAGTCAGGATGATAGTAAATGACTGAAACAGGACATGGATAATTTAGCAGAATGGACACACAGTCAGGATGATAGTAAATGACTGAAACAGGACATTGATAGTTTAGCAGCATGGACAGACAGTCAGGATGATAGTAATTGACTGAAACAGGACATTGTTAGTTTAGCAGAATGGACAAACAGTCAGGATGATAGTAATTGACTGAAACAGGATATTGATAATTTAGCAGAATGGACAGACAGTCAGGATGATAGTAATTGACTGAAACAGGACATTGATAGTTTAGCAGAATGGATAGACAGTCAGGATGATAGTAATTGACTGAAACAGGACATTGATAGTTTAGCAGAATGGACAGACAGTCAGGATGATAGTAATTGACTGAGACAGGACATTGATAGTTTAGCAGAATGGACAGACAGTCTGGATGATAGTAATTGACTGAAACAGGACATTGTTAATTTAGCAGAATGCACAGACAGTCAGGATGATAGTAATTGACTGAAACAGGACATGGATAATTTAGCAGAATGGACAGACAGTCAGGAAGATTGTAATTGACTGAAACAGGACATGGATAGTTTAGCAGAATGGACAGACAGTCAGGATGATAGTAATTGACTGAAACAGGACATTGATAGTTTAGCAGAATGGACAGACAGTCAGGATGATAGTAATTGACTGAAACAGGACATTGATTGTTTAGCAGAATGGACAGACAGTCAGGATGATAATAATTGACTGAAACAGGACATTGATACGTTAGCAGAATGGACAGACAGTCAGGATGATAGTAATTGACTGAAACAGGACTTGGATAGTTTAGCAGAATGGACAGACAGTCAGGATGATAGTAATTGACTGAAATATGACATTGATAGTTTCGCAGAATGGACAGACAGTCAGGATGATAGTAATTGACTGGAACAGGACATGGATAGTTTAGCAGAATGGATAGACAGTCAGGATGATAGTAATTGACTGAAACAGGACATGGATAGTTTAGCAGAATGGACAGACAGACAGTCAGGATGATAGTAATTGACTGAAACAGGACATTGATAGTTTAGCAGAATGGACAGACAGTCAGGATGATAGTAATTGACTGAAACAGGACATTGATAGTTTAGCAGAATGGACAGACAGTCAGGATGATAGTAATTGACTGAAACAGGACATTGATTGTTTAGCAGAATGGACAGACAGTCAGGATGATAGTCATTGACTGAAACAGGACATTGATAGGTTAGCAGAATGGACAGACAGTCAGAATTATAGTAATTGACTGAGACAGGACATTGATAGGTTAGCAGAATGGACAGACAGTCAGGATGATAGTAATTGACTGAAACAGGACATTGATATGTTAGCCGAATGGACAGAGAGTCAGGATGATAGTAATTGACTGAAATAGGACATTGATAGTTTAGCAGTATGGACAGACAGTCAGGATGATAGTAATTGACTGAAACAGGACATGGATAGTTTAGCAGAATGGATAGACAGGCAGGATGATAGTAATTGACTGAAACAGGACATTGATAGTTTCGCAGAATGGACAGACAGTCAGGATGATAGTAATTGACTGAAACAGGACATGGATAGTTTAGCAGAATGGATAGACAGGCAGGATGATAGTAATTGACTGAAACAGGACATTGATAGTTTAGCAGAATGGACAGACAGTCAGGATGATAGTAATTGACTGAAACAGGACATTGATAGTTTCGCAGAATGGACAGACAGTCAGGATGATAGTAATTGACTGAAACAGGACATTGATAGTTTCGCAGAATGGACAGACAGTCAGGATGATAGTAATTGACTGAAACAGGACATTGATAGTTTAGCAGAATGGACAGACAGTCAGGATGATAGTAATTGACTGAAACAGGACATTGATAGTTTAGCAGAATGGACAGAGGATCAGGATGATAGTAATTGACTGAAACAGGACATTGATAGTTTAGCAGAATGGATAGACAGTCAGGATGATAGTAATTGACTGAAACAGGACATTGATAGTTTAGCAGAATGGACAGACAGTCAGGATGATAGTAATTGACTGAAACAGGACATTGATTGTTTAGCAGAATGGACAGACAGTCAGGATGATAGTCATTGACTGAAACAGGACATTGATAGGTTAGCAGAATGGACAGACAGTCAGAATTATAGTAATTGACTGAGACAGGACATTGATAGGTTAGCAGAATGGACAGACAGTCAGGATGATAGTAATTGACTGAAACAGGACATTGATATGTTAGCCGAATGGACAGAGAGTCAGGATGATAGTAATTGACTGAAATAGGACATTGATAGTTTAGCAGTATGGACAGACAGTCAGGATGATAGTAATTGACTGAAACAGGACATGGATAGTTTAGCAGAATGGATAGACAGGCAGGATGATAGTAATTGACTGAAACAGGACATTGATAGTTTCGCAGAATGGACAGACAGTCAGGATGATAGTAATTGACTGAAACAGGACATGGATAGTTTAGCAGAATGGATAGACAGGCAGGATGATAGTAATTGACTGAAACAGGACATTGATAGTTTAGCAGAATGGACAGACAGTCAGGATGATAGTAATTGACTGAAACAGGACATTGATAGTTTCGCAGAATGGACAGACAGTCAGGATGATAGTAATTGACTGAAACAGGACATTGATAGTTTCGCAGAATGGACAGACAGTCAGGATGATAGTAATTGACTGAAACAGGACATTGATAGTTTAGCAGAATGGACAGACAGTCAGGATGATAGTAATTGACTGAAACAGGACATTGATAGTTTCGCAGAATGGACAGACAGTCAGGATGATAGTAATTGACTGAAACAGGACATTGATAGTTTAGCAGAATGGACAGACAGTCAGGATGATAGTAATTGACTGAAACAGGACATTGATAGTTTAGCAGAATGGACAGAGGATCAGGATGATAGTAATTGACTGAAACAGGACATTGATAGTTTAGCAGAATGGATAGACAGTCAGGATGATAGTAATTGACTGAAACAGGACATTGATAGATTAGCAGAATGGACAGACAGTCAGGATGATAGTAATTGACTGAAACGGGACATTGATAGTTTAGCAGAATGGACAGACAGTCAGGATGATAGTAATTGACTGAAACAGGACATGGATAGTTTAGCAGAATGGACAGACAGTCAGGATGATAGTAATTGACTGAAACAGGACATGGATAGTTTAGCAGAATGGACGGACAGTCAGGATGATAGTAATTGACTGAAACAGGACATTGATAGATTAGCAGAATGGACAGAGAGTCAGGATGATAGTAATTGACTGAAACAGGACATTGACAGATTAGCAGAATGGACAGACAGTCAGGATGATAGTAATTGACTGAAACAGGACATTGATTGTTTAGCAGAATGGATAGACAGTCAGGATGATAGTAATTGACTGAAACAGGACATTGATAGTTTAGCAGAATGGACAGACAGTCAGGATGATAGTAATTGACTGAAACAGGACATTGATAGTTTAGCAGAATGGACAGACAGTCAGGATGATAGTAATTGACTGAAACAGGACATTGATAGATTAGCAGAATGGACAGACAGTCAGGATGATAGTAATTGACTGAAACAGGACATTGATAGTTTAGCAGAATGGACAGACAGTCAGGATGATAGTAATTGACTGAAACAGGACATTGATTGTTTAGCAGAATGGATAGAAAGTCAGAATGATAGTCATTGACTGAAACAGGACATGGATAGTTTAGCAGAATGGACAGACAGTCAGGTTGATAGTAATTGACTGAAACAGGACATTGATAGATTAGCAGAATGGACAGACAGTCAGGATGATAGTAATTGACTGAAACAGGACATTGATTGTTTAGCAGAATGGATAGACAGTCAGAATGATAGTCATTGACTGAAACAGGACATTGATAGTTTAGCAGAATGGACAGACAGTCAGGATGATAGTAATTGACTGAAACAGGACATTGATAGTATAGCAGAATGGACAGACAGTCTGGATGGTAGTAATTGACTGAAACAGGACATTGATAGTTTAGCAGAATGGACAGACAGTCAGGATGATAGTAATTGACTGAAACAGGACATTGATCGTTTAGCAGAATGGATAGACAGTCAGGATGATAGTAATTGACTGAAACAGGACATTGATAGTATAGCAGAATGGACAGACAGTCTGGATGATAGTAATTGACTGAAACAGGACATTGATAGTTTAGCAGAATGGACAGACAGTCAGGATGATAGTAATTGACTGAAACAGGACATGGATAATTTAGCAGAATGGACAGAGAGTCAGGATGATAGTAATTGACTGAAACAGGACATTGATAGTTTAGCAGAATGGACAGAGAGTCAGGATGATAGTAATTGACTGAAACAGGACATTGATAGTATAGCAGAATGGACAGAGGATCAGGATGATAGTAATTGACTGAAACAGGACATGGATAATTTAGCAGAATGGACAGACAGTCAGGATGATAGTAATTGACTGAAACAGGACATGGATAGTTTAGCAGAATGGACAGAGAGTCAGGATGATAGTAATTGACTGAAACAGGACATTGATAGAATAGCAGAATGGACAGACAGTCAGGATGATAGTAATTGACTGAAACAGGACATTGATAGTTTAGCAGAATGGACAGACAGTCAGGATGATAGTAATTGACTGAAACAGGACATTGATAGTATAGCAGAATGGACAGACAGTCTGGATGATAGTAATTGACTGAAACAGGACATTGATAGTTTAGCAGAATGGATAGACAGTCAGGATGATAGTAATTGACTGAAACAGGACATTGATAGTTTAGCAGAATGGACAGACAGTCAGGATGATAGTAATTGACTGAAACAGGACATTGATAGTATAGCAGAATGGACAGACAGTCTGGATGGTAGTAATTGACTGAAACAGGACATTGATAGTTTAGCAGAATGGATAGACAGTCAGGATGATAGTAATTGACTGAAACAGGACATTGATAGTATAGCAGAATGGACAGACAGTCTGGATGATAGTAATTGACTGAAACAGGACATTGATAGTTTAGCAGAATGGACAGACAGTCAGGATGATAGTAATTGACTGAAACAGGACATGGATAATTTAGCAGAATGGACAGACAGTCAGGATGATAGTAATTGACTGAAACAGGACATTGATAGTTTAGCAGAATGGACAGACAGTCAGGATGATAGTAATTGACTGAAACAGGACATGGATAGTTTAGCAGAATGGACAGACAGTCAGGATGATAGTAAATGACTGAAACAGGACATGGATAATTTAGCAGAATGGACACACAGTCAGGATGATAGTAAATGACTGAAACAGGACATGGATAATTTAGCAGAATGGACAGAGAGTCAGGATGATAGTAATTGACTGAAACAGGACATTGATAGTTTAGCAGAATGGACAGACAGTCAGGATGATAGTAAATGACTGAAACAGGACATGGATAATTTAGCAGAATGGACAGACTGTCAGGATGATAGTAATTGACTGAAACAGGACATGGATAGTTCAGCAGAATGGACAGACAGTCAGGATGATAGTCATTGACTGAAACAGGACATTGTTAGTTTAGCAGAATGGACAAACAGTCAGGATGATAGTAATTGACTGAAACAGGATATTGATAATTTAGCAGAATGGACAGACAGTCAGGATGATAGTAATTGACTGAAACAGGACATTGATAGTTTAGCAGAATGGATAGACAGTCAGGATGATAGTAATTGACTGAAACAGGACATTGATAGTTTAGCAGAATGGACAGACAGTCAGGATGATAGTAATTGACTGAGACAGGACATTGATAGTTTAGCAGAATGGACAGACAGTCAGGATGATAGTAATTGACTGAAACAGGACATTGACAGTTTAGCAGAATGCACAGACAGTCAGGATGATAGTAATTGACTGAAACAGGACATGGATAATTTAGCAGAATGGACAGACAGTCAGGATGATAGTAATTGACTGAAACAGGACATGGATAGTTTAGCAGAATGGACAGACAGTCAGGATGATAGTAAATGACTGAAACAGGACATTGATAGTTTAGCAGAATGGACAGACAGTCAGGATGATAGTAATTGACTGAAACAGGACATTGATTGTTTAGCAGAATGGACAGACAGTCAGGATGATAATAATTGACTGAAACAGGACATTGATACGTTAGCAGAATGGACAGACAGTCAGGATGATAGTAATTGACTGAAACAGGACTTGGATAGTTTAGCAGAATGGACAGACAGTCAGGATGATAGTAATTGACTGAAATATGACATTGATAGTTTCGCAGAATGGACAGACAGTCAGGATGATAGTAATTGACTGGAACAGGACATGGATAGTTTAGCAGAATGGATAGACAGTCAGGATGATAGTAATTGACTGAAACAGGACATGGATAGTTTAGCAGAATGGACAGACAGACAGTCAGGATGATAGTAATTGACTGAAACAGGACATTGATAGTTTAGCAGAATGGACAGACAGTCAGGATGATAGTAATTGACTGAAACAGGACATTGATAGTTTAGCAGAATGGACAGACAGTCAGGATGATAGTAATTGACTGAAACAGGACATTGATTGTTTAGCAGAATGGACAGACAGTCAGGATGATAGTCATTGACTGAAACAGGACATTGATAGGTTAGCAGAATGGACAGACAGTCAGAATTATAGTAATTGACTGAGACAGGACATTGATAGGTTAGCAGAATGGACAGACAGTCAGGATGATAGTAATTGACTGAAACAGGACATTGATATGTTAGCCGAATGGACAGAGAGTCAGGATGATAGTAATTGACTGAAATAGGACATTGATAGTTTAGCAGTATGGACAGACAGTCAGGATGATAGTAATTGACTGAAACAGGACATGGATAGTTTAGCAGAATGGATAGACAGGCAGGATGATAGTAATTGACTGAAACAGGACATTGATAGTTTCGCAGAATGGACAGACAGTCAGGATGATAGTAATTGACTGAAACAGGACATGGATAGTTTAGCAGAATGGATAGACAGGCAGGATGATAGTAATTGACTGAAACAGGACATTGATAGTTTAGCAGAATGGACAGACAGTCAGGATGATAGTAATTGACTGAAACAGGACATTGATAGTTTCGCAGAATGGACAGACAGTCAGGATGATAGTAATTGACTGAAACAGGACATTGATAGTTTCGCAGAATGGACAGACAGTCAGGATGATAGTAATTGACTGAAACAGGACATTGATAGTTTAGCAGAATGGACAGACAGTCAGGATGATAGTAATTGACTGAAACAGGACATTGATAGTTTAGCAGAATGGACAGAGGATCAGGATGATAGTAATTGACTGAAACAGGACATTGATAGTTTAGCAGAATGGATAGACAGTCAGGATGATAGTAATTGACTGAAACAGGACATTGATAGATTAGCAGAATGGACAGACAGTCAGGATGATAGTAATTGACTGAAACAGGACATTGATAGTTTAGCAGAATGGACAGACAGTCAGGATGATAGTAATTGACTGAAACGGGACATTGATAGTTTAGCAGAATGGACAGACAGTCAGGATGATAGTAATTGACTGAAACAGGACATGGATAGTTTAGCAGAATGGACAGACAGTCAGGATGATAGTAATTGACTGAAACAGGACATGGATAGTTTAGCAGAATGGACGGACAGTCAGGATGATAGTAATTGACTGAAACAGGACATTGATAGATTAGCAGAATGGACAGAGAGTCAGGATGATAGTAATTGACTGAAACAGGACATTGACAGATTAGCAGAATGGACAGACAGTCAGGATGATAGTAATTGACTGAAACAGGACATTGATTGTTTAGCAGAATGGATAGACAGTCAGGATGATAGTAATTGACTGAAACAGGACATTGATAGTTTAGCAGAATGGACAGACAGTCAGGATGATAGTAATTGACTGAAACAGGACATTGATAGTTTAGCAGAATGGACAGACAGTCAGGATGATAGTAATTGACTGAAACAGGACATTGATAGATTAGCAGAATGGACAGACAGTCAGGATGATAGTAATTGACTGAAACAGGACATTGATAGTTTAGCAAAATGGACAGACAGTCAGGATGATAGTAATTGACTGAAACAGGACATTGATTGTTTAGCAGAATGGATAGACAGTCAGAATGATAGTCATTGACTGAAACAGGACATGGATAGTTTAGCAGAATGGACAGACAGTCAGGATGATAGTAATTGACTGAAACAGGACATTGATAGATTAGCAGAATGGACAGACAGTCAGGATGATAGTAATTGACTGAAACAGGACATTGATTGTTTAGCAGAATGGATAGACAGTCAGAATGATAGTCATTGACTGAAACAGGACATGGATAGTTTAGCAGAATGGACAGACAGTCAGGATGATAGTAATTGACTGAAACAGGACATTGATAGTTTCGCAGAATGGACAGACAGTCAGGATGATAGTAATTGACTGAAACAGGACATTGATAGTTTAGCAGAATGGACAGACAGTCAGGATGATAGTAATTGACTGAAACAGGACATTGATAGTTTAGCAGAATGGACAGAGGATCAGGATGATAGTAATTGACTGAAACAGGACATTGATAGTTTAGCAGAATGGATAGACAGTCAGGATGATAGTAATTGACTGAAACAGGACATTGATAGATTAGCAGAATGGACAGACAGTCAGGATGATAGTAATTGACTGAAACAGGACATTGATAGATTAGCAGAATGGACAGACAGTCAGGATGATAGTAATTGACTGAAACAGGACATTGATTGTTTAGCAGAATGGATAGACAGTCAGAATGATAGTCATTGACTGAAACAGGACATGGATAGTTTAGCAGAATGGACAGACAGTCAGGATGATAGTAATTGACTGAAACAGGACATTGATAGTTTAGCAGAATGGATAGACTGTCAGGATGATAGTAATTGACTGAAACAGGACATGGATAGTTTAGCAGAATGGACAGAGAGTCAGGATGATAGTCATTGACTGAAACAGGACATTGATAGTTTAGCAGAATGGACAGACAGTCAGGATGATAGTAATTGACTGAAACAGGACATTGATAGATTAGCAGAATGGACAGACAGTCAGGATGACAGTAATTGACTGAAACAGGACATTGATAGTTTAGCAGAATGGACAGAGAGTCAGGATGATAGTCATTGACTGAAACAGGACATGGATAGTTTAGCAGAATGGACAGACAGTCAGGATGATAGTAATTGACTGAAACAGGACATTGATTGTTTAGCAGAATGGACAGACAGTCAGGATGATAGTAATTGAGTGAAACAGGACATTGATAGTTTAGCAGAATGGACAGACTGTCAGGATGATAGTAATTGACTGAAACAGGACATTGATAGTTTAGCAGAATGGATAGACAGTCAGGATGATAGTAATTGACTGAAACAGGACATGGATAGTTTAGCAGAATGGACAGACAGTCAGGATGATAGTCATTGACTGAAACAGGACATTGATAGTTTAGCAGAATGGATAGACAGTCAGGATGATAGTAATTGAGTGAAACAGGACATTGATAGATTAGCAGAATGGACAGACAGTCAGGATGATAGTAATTGACTGAAACAGGACATTGATAGTTTAGCAGAACGGACAGACAGTCAGGATGATAGTCATTGACTGAAACAGGACATTGATAGATTAGCAGAATGGACAGACAGTCAGGATGACAGTAATTGACTGAAACAGGACATTGATAGTTTAGCAGAATGGACAGAGAGTCAGGATGATAGTCATTGACTGAAACAGGACATTGATAGTTTAGCAGAATGGACAGACAGTCAGGATGACAGTAATTGACTGAAACAGGACATTGATAGTTTAGCAGAATGGACAGAGAGTCAGGATGATAGTAATTGACTGAAACAGGATATGGATAGTTTAGCAGAATGGACAGACAGTCAGGATGATAGTAATTGACTGAAACAGGACATTGATAGTTTAGCAGAATGGACAGACAGTCAGGATGATAGTAATTGACTGAAACAGGACATTGATCGTTTAGCAGAATGGACAGACAGTCAGGATGACAGTAATTGACTGAAACAGGACATTGATAGTTTAGCAGAATGGACAGACAGTCAGGATGATAGTAATTGACTGAAACAGGACATTGATAGATTAGCAGAATGGATAGACAGTCAGGATGATAGTAATTGACTGAAACAGGACATTGATAGATGAGCAGAATGGATAGACAGTCAGGATGATAGTAATTGACTGAAACAGGACATTGATAGTTTAGCAGAATGGACAGACAGTCAGGATGATAGTAATTGACTGAAACAGGACATTGATAGTTTAGCAGAATGGACAGACAGTCAGGATGATAGTAATTGACTGAAGCAGGACATTGATAGATTAGCAGAATGGATAGACAGTCAGGATGATAGTAATTGACTGAAACAGGACATTGATTGTTTAGCAGAATGGACAGACAGTCAGGATGATAGTAATTGACTGAAACAGGACATTGATAGATTAGCAGAATGGATAGACAGTCAGGATGATAGTAATTGACTGAAACAGGACATGGATAGTTTAGCAGAATGGACAGACAGTCAGGATGATAGTAATTGACTGAAACAGGACATTGATAGTTTAGCAGAATGGACAGACAGTCAGGATGATAGTAATTGACTGAAACAGGACATTGATAGTTTAGCAGAATGGACAGACAGTCAGGATGATAGTAATTGACTGAAACAGGACATTGATAGATTAGCAGAATGGATAGACAGTCAGGATGATAGTAATTGACTGAAACAGGACATGGATAGTTTAGCAGAATGGACAGACAGTCAGGATGATAGTAATTGACTGAAACAGGACATTGATAGTTTAGCAGAATGGACAGACAGTCAGGATGATAGTAATTGACTGAAACAGGACATTGATAGTTTAGCAGAATGGACAGACAGTCAGGATGATAGTAATTGACTGAAACAGGACATTGATTGTTTAGCAGAATGGACAGACAGTCAGGATGATAGTAATTGACAGAAACAGGACATGGATAGTTTAGCAGAATGGACAGACAGTCAGGATGATAGTAATTGACTGAAACAGGACATTGATAGTTTAGCAGAATGGACAGACAGTCAGGATGATAGTAATTGACTGAAACAGGACATTGATAGTTTAGCAGAATGGACAGACAGTCAGGATGATAGTAATTGACTGAAACAGGACATTGATTGTTTAGCAGAATGGACAGACAGTCAGGATGATAGTAATTGACTGAAACAGGACATGGATAGTTTAGCAGAATGGACAGACAGTCAGGATGATAGTAATTGACTGAAACAGGACATTGATAGATTAGCAGAATGGATAGACAGTCAGGATGATAGTAATTGACTGAAACAGGACATGGATAGTTTAGCAGAATGGACAGACAGTCAGGATGATAGTAATTGACTGAAACAGGACATTGATTGTTTAGCAGAATGGACAGACAGTCAGGATGATAGTAATTGACTGAAACAGGACATGGATAGTTTAGCAGAATAACAGACAGTCAGGATGATAGTTATTGACTGAAACAGGACATGGATAGATTAGCAGAATGGACAGACAGTCAGGATGATAGTTATTGACTGAAACAGGACATGGATAGTTTAGCAGAATGGACAGACAGTCAGGATGATAGTAATTGACTGAAACAGGACATTGATAGTTTAGCAGAATGGACAGACAGTCAGGATGATAGTAATTGACTGAAACAGGACATTGATAGTTTAGCAGAATAACAGACAGTCAGGATGATAGTTATTGACTGAAACAGGACATGGATAGATTAGCAGAATGGACAGACAGTCAGGATGATAGTTATTGACTGAAACAGGACATGGATAGTTTAGCAGAATGGACAGACAGTCAGGATGATAGTAATTGACTGAAACAGGACATTGATAGTTTAGCAGAATGGACAGACAGTCAGGATGATAGTAATTGACTGAAACAGGACATTGATAGTTTAGCAAAATGGACAGACAGTCAGGATGATAGTAATTGACTGAAACAGGACATTGATAGTTTAGCAGAATGGATAGACAGTCAGGATGATAGTAATTGACTGAAACAGGACATGGATAGATTAGCAGAATGGATAGACAGTCAGGATGATAGTAATTGACTGAAACAGGACATGGATAGTTTAGCAGAATGGACAGACAGTCAGGATGATAGTAATTGACTGAAACAGGACATGGATAGATTAGCAGAATGGACAGACAGTCAGGATGATAGTAATTGACTGAAACAGGACATGGATAGTTTAGCAGAATGGACAGACAGTCAGGATGATAGTAATTGACTGAAACAGCACATGGATAGATTAGCAGAATGGACAGACAGTCAGGATGATAGTAATTGACTGAAACAGGACATGGATAGTTTAGCAGAATGGACAGACAGTCAGGATGATAGTAATTGACTGAAACAGGACATGGATAGTTTAGCAGAATGGACAGACAGTCAGGATGATAGTAATTGACTGAAACAGGACATTGATAATTTAGCAGAATGGATAGACAGTCAGGATGATAGTAATTGACTGAAACAGGACATTGATAGTTTAGCAGAATGGATAGACAGTCAGGATGATAGTAATTGACTGAAACAGGACATTGATAATTTAGCAGAATGGACAGACAGTCAGGATGATAGTAATTGACTGAAACAGGACATGGATAGATTAGCAGTATGGACAGACAGTCAGGATGATAGTAAATGACTGAAACAGGACATTGATAGTTTAGCAGAATGGACAGACAGTCAGGATGATAGTAATTGACTGAAACAGGACATTGATAGATTAGCAGAATGGATAGACAGTCAGGATGATAGTAATTGACTGAAACAGGACATTGATAGTTTAGCAGAATGGACAGACAGTCAGGATGATAGTAATTGACTGAAACAGGACATTGATAGATTAGCAGAATGGATAGACAGTCAGGATGATAGTAATTGACTGAAACAGGACATGGATAATTTAGCAGAATGGACAGACAGTCAGGATGATAGTAATTGACTGAAACAGGACATTGATAGTTTAGCAGAATGGACAGACAGTCAGGATGATAGTAATTGACTGAAACAGGACATTGATAGATTAGCAGAATGGATAGACAGTCAGGATGATAGTAATTGACTGAAACAGGACATGGATAGTTTAGCAGAATGGACAGACAGTCAGGATGATAGTAATTGACTGAAACAGGACATTGATTGTTTAGCAGAATGGACAGACAGTCAGGATGATAGTTATTGACTGAAACAGGACATGGATAGTTTAGCAGAATGGATAGACAGTCAGGATGATAGTAATTGACTGAAACAGGACATGGATAGTTTAGCAGAATGGACAGACAGTCAGGATGATAGTAATTGACTGAAACAGGACATTGATAGATTAGCAGAATGGACAGACAGTCAGGATGATAGTAATTGACTGAAACAGGACATGGATAGTTTAGCAGAATGGACAGACAGTCAGGATGATAGTAATTGACTGAAACAGGACATTGATTGTTTAGCAGAATGGACAGACAGTCAGGATGATAGTAATTGACTGAAACAGGACATGGATAGTTTAGCAGAATGGACAGACAGTCAGGATGATAGTAATTGACTGAAACAGGACATTGATTGTTTAGCAGAATGGACAGACAGTCAGGATGATAGTTATTGACTGAAACAGGACATGGATAGTTTAGCAGAATGGATAGACAGTCAGGATGATAGTAATTGACTGAAACAGGACATGGATAGTTTAGCAGAATGGACAGACAGTCAGGATGATAGTAATTGACTGAAACAGGACATTGATTGTTTAGCAGAATGGACAGACAGTCAGGATGATAGTTATTGACTGAAACAGGACATGGATAGTTTAGCAGAATGGATAGACAGTCAGGATGATAGTAATTGACTGAAACAGGACATGGATAGTTTAGCAGAATGGACAGACAGTCAGGATGATAGTAATTGACTGAAACAGGACATTGATTGTTTAGCAGAATGGACAGACAGTCAGGATGATAGTTATTGACTGAAACAGGACATGGATATTTTAGCAGAATGGACAGACAGTCAGGATGATAGTAATTGAGTGAAACAGGACCTTGATAGTTTAGCAGAATGGATAGACAGTCAGGATGATAGTAATTGACTGAAACAGGACATGGATAGATTAGCAGAATGGATAGACAGTCAGGATGATAGTAATTGACTGAAACAGGACATGGATAGATTAGCAGAATGGATAGACAGTCAGGATGATAGTAATTGACTGAAACAGGACATGGATAGTTTAGCAGAATGGACAGACAGTCAGGATGATAGTAATTGACTGAAACAGGACATTGATTGTTTAGCAGAATGGACAGACAGTCAGGATGATAGTAATTGAGTGAAACAGGACATTGATAGTTTAGCAGAATGGACAGACTGTCAGGATGATAGTAATTGACTGAAACAGGACATTGATAGTTTAGCAGAATGGATAGACAGTCAGGATGATAGTAATTGACTGAAACAGGACATGGATAGTTTAGCAGAATGGACAGACAGTCAGGATGATAGTCATTGACTGAAACAGGACATTGATAGTTTAGCAGAATGGATAGACAGTCAGGATGATAGTAATTGACTGAAACAGGACATTGATAGATTAGCAGAATGGACAGACAGTCAGGATGATAGTAATTGACTGAAACAGGACATTGATAGTTTAGCAGAATGGACAGACAGTCTGGATGATAGTAATTGACTGAAACAGGACATGGATAGTTTAGCAGAATGGATAGACAGTCAGGATGATAGTAATTGAGTGAAACAGGACATTGATAGTTTAGCAGAATGGACAGACAGTCAGGATGATAGTAATTGACTGAAACAGGACATTGATAGTTTAGCAGAATGGATAGACAGTCAGGATGATAGTAATTGACTGAAACAGGACATGGATAGTTTAGCAGAATGGATAGACAGTCAGGATGATAGTAATTGACTGAAACAGGACATTGATAGTTTAGCAGAATGGATAGACAGTCAGGATGATAGTAATTGACTGAAACAGGACATGGATAGTTTAGCAGAATGGACAGACAGTCAGGATGATAGTAATTGACTGAAACAGGACATTGATAATTTAGCAGAATGGACAGACAGTCAGGATGATAGTAATTGACTGAAACAGGATATTGATAGTTTCGCAGAATGGACAGACAGTCAGGATGATAGTAATTGACTGAAACAGGACATTGATAGTTTAGCAGAATGGATAGACAGTCAGGATGATAGTAATTGACTGAAACAGGACATGGATAGTTTAGCAGAATGGACAGACAGTCAGGATGATAGTAATTGACTGAAACAGGACATTGATAATTTAGCAGAATGGACAGACAGTCAGGATGATAGTAATTGACTGAAACAGGACATTGATAGTTTAGCAGAATGGATAGACAGTCAGGATGATAGTAATTGACTGAAACAGGACATTGATAGTTTAGCAGAATGGATAGACAGTCAGGATGATAGTAATTGACTGAAACAGGACATTGATAGTTTAGCAGAATGGATAGACAGTCAGGATGATAGTAATTGACTGAAACAGGACATTGATAGTTTAGCAGAATGGACAGACAGTCTGGATGATAGTAATTGACTGAAACAGGACATGGATAGTTTAGCAGAATGGATAGACAGTCAGGATGATAGTAATTGACTGAAACAGGACATTGATAGTTTAGCAGAATGGACAGACAGTCAGGATGATAGTAATTGAGTGAAACAGGACATTGATAGTTTAGCAGAATGGACAGACAGTCAGGATGATAGTAATTGACTGAAACAGGACATTGATTGTTTAGCAGAATGGACAGACAGTCAGGATGATAGTAATTGACTGAAACAGGACATGGATAGTTTAGCAGAATGGACAGACAGTCAGGATGATAGTAAATGACTGAAACAGGACATTGATAGTTTAGCAGAATGGACAGACAGTCAGGATGATAGTAATGGACTGAAACAGGACATTGATAGTTTAGCAGAATGGACAGACAGTCAGGATGATAGTAATTGACTGAAACAGGACATGGATAGTTTAGCAGAATGGATAGACAGTCAGGATGATAGTAATTGACTGAAACAGGACATTGATAGTTTAGCAGAATGGACAGAGGATCAGGATGATAGTAATTGACTGAAACAGGTCATTGATAGTTTAGCAGAATGGATAGACAGTCAGGATGATAGTAATTGACTGAAACAGGACATTGATAGATTAGCAGAATGGACAGACAGTCAGGATGATAGTAATTGACTGAAACAGGACATTGATAGTTTAGCAGAATGGACAGACAGTCAGGATGATAGTAATTGACTGAAACAGGACATTGATAGTTTAGCAGAATGGACAGACAGTCAGGATGATAGTAATTGACTGAAACAGGACATGGATAGTTTAGCAGAATGGACAGACAGTCAGGATGATAGTAATTGACTGAAACAGGACATTGATAGTTTAGCAGAATGGATAGACAGTCAGGATGATAGTAATTGACTGAAACAGGACATGGATAGTTTAGCAGAATGGATAGACAGTCAGGATGATAGTAATTGACTGAAACAGGACATTGATAGTTTAGCAGAATGGATAGACAGTCAGGATGATAGTAATTGACTGAAACAGGACATGGATAGTTTAGCAGAATGGATAGACAGTCAGGATGATAGTAATTGACTGAAACAGGACATTGATAGTTTAGCAGAATGGACAGACAGTCTGGATGATAGTAATTGACTGAAACAGGACATGGATAGTTTAGCAGAATGGATAGACAGTCAGGATGATAGTAATTGACTGAAACAGGACATTGATAGTTTAGCAGAATGGACAGACAGTCAGGATGATAGTAATTGAGTGAAACAGGACATTGATAGTTTAGCAGAATGGACAGACAGTCAGGATGATAGTAATTGACTGAAACAGGACATTGATAGTTTAGCAGAATGGATAGACAGTCAGGATGATAGTAATTGACTGAAACAGGACATGGATAGTTTAGCAGAATGGATAGACAGTCAGGATGATAGTAATTGACTGAAACAGGACATTGATAGTTTAGCAGAATGGATAGACAGTCAGGATGATAGTAATTGACTGAAACAGGACATGGATAGTTTAGCAGAATGGACAGACAGTCAGGATGATAGTAATTGACTGAAACAGGACATTGATAATTTAGCAGAATGGACAGACAGTCAGGATGATAGTAATTGACTGAAACAGGATATTGATAGTTTCGCAGAATGGACAGACAGTCAGGATGATAGTAATTGACTGAAACAGGACATTGATAGTTTAGCAGAATGGATAGACAGTCAGGATGATAGTAATTGACTGAAACAGGACATGGATAGTTTAGCAGAATGGACAGACAGTCAGGATGATAGTAATTGACTGAAACAGGACATTGATAATTTAGCAGAATGGACAGACAGTCAGGATGATAGTAATTGACTGAAACAGGACATTGATAGTTTAGCAGAATGGATAGACAGTCAGGATGATAGTAATTGACTGAAACAGGACATTGATAGTTTAGCAGAATGGATAGACAGTCAGGATGATAGTAATTGACTGAAACAGGACATGGATAGTTTAGCAGAATGGACAGACAGTCAGGATGATAGTAATTGACTGAAACAGGACATTGATAGTTTAGCAGAATGGATAGACAGTCAGGATGATAGTAATTGACTGAAACAGGACATGGATAGTTTAGCAGAATGGACAGACAGTCAGGATGATAGTAATTGACTGAAACAGGACATTGATAATTTAGCAGAATGGACAGACAGTCAGGATGATAGTAATTGACTGAAACAGGACATTGATAGTTTAGCAGAATGGACAGACAGTCAGGATGATAGTCATTGACTGAAACAGGACATTGATAGTTTAGCAGAATGGATAGACAGTCAGGATGATAGTAATTGACTGAAACAGGACATTGATAGTTTCGCAGAATGGACAGACAGTCAGGATGATAGTAATTGACTGAAACAGGACATGGGTAGTTTAGCAGAATGGATAGACAGTCAGGATGATAGTAATTGACTGAAACAGGACATGGATAGTTTAGCAGAATGGACAGACAGTCAGGATGATAGTAATTGACTGAAACAGGACATTGATAGTTTAGCAGAATGGATAGACAGTCAGGATGATAGTAATTGACTGAAACAGGACATTGATAGTTTAGCAGAATGGACAGACAGTCAGGATGATAGTAATTGACTGAAACAGGACATGGATAGTTTAGCAGAATGGACAGACAGTCAGGATGATAGTAATTGACTGAAACAGGACATTGATAGTTTAGCAGAATGGATAGACAGTCAGGATGATAGTCATTGACTGAAACAGGACATTGACAGTTTAGCAGAATGGATAGACAGTCAGGATGATAGTAATTGACTGAAACAGGACATTGATAGTTTAGCAGAATGGACAGACAGTCAGGATGATAGTAATTGACTGAAACAGGACATTGATTGTTTAGCAGAATGGACAGACAGTCAGGATGATAATAATTGACTGAAACAGGACATTGATACGTTAGCCGAATGGACAGACAGTCAGAATGATAGTAATTGACTGAAACAGGACATTGATACGTTAGCCGAATGGACAGAGAGTCAGGATGATAGTAATTGACTGAAATAGGACATTGATAGTTTAGCAGAATGGACAGACAGTCAGGATGATAGTAATTGACTGAAACAGGACTTGGATAGTTTAGCAGAATGGACAGACAGTCAGGATGATAGTAATTGACTGAAATATGACATTGATAGTTTCGCAGAATGGACAGACAGTCAGGATGATAGTAATTGACTGGAACAGGACATGGATAGTTTAGCAGAATGGATAGACAGTCAGGATGATAGTAATTGACTGAAACAGGACATGGATAGTTTAGCAGAATGGACAGACAGTCAGGATGATAGTAATTGACTGAAACAGGACATTGATAGTTTAGCAGAATGGACAGACAGTCAGGATGATAGTAATTGACTGAAACAGGACATGGATAGTTTAGCAGAATGGATAGACAGTCAGGATGATAGTAATTGACTGAAACAGGACATTGATAGTTTAGCAGAATGGATAGACAGTCAGGATGATAGTAATTGACTGAAACAGGACATTGATAGTTTAGCAGAATGGATAGACAGTCAGGATGATAGTAATTGACTGAAACAGGACATGGATAGTTTAGCAGAATGGACAGACAGTCAGGATGATAGTAATTGACTGAAACAGGACATTGATAGTTTAGCAGAATGGATAGACAGTCAGGATGATAGTCATTGACTGAAACAGGACATTGATAGTTTAGCAGAATGGATAGACAGTCAGGATGATAGTAATTGACTGAAACAGGACATTGATAGTTTAGCAGAATGGACAGACAGTCAGGATGATAGTAATTGACTGAAACAGGACATTGATTGTTTAGCAGAATGGACAGACAGTCAGGATGATAATAATTGACTGAAACAGGACATTGATACGTTAGCCGAATGGACAGACAGTCAGAATGATAGTAATTGACTGAAACAGGACATTGATACGTTAGCCGAATGGACAGAGAGTCAGGATGATAGTAATTGACTGAAATAGGACATTGATAGTTTAGCAGAATGGACAGACAGTCAGGATGATAGTAATTGACTGAAACAGGACTTGGATAGTTTAGCAGAATGGACAGACAGTCAGGATGATAGTAATTGACTGAAATATGACATTGATAGTTTCGCAGAATGGACAGACAGTCAGGATGATAGTAATTGACTGGAACAGGACATGGATAGTTTAGCAGAATGGATAGACAGTCAGGATGATAGTAATTGACTGAAACAGGACATGGATAGTTTAGCAGAATGGACAGACAGTCAGGATGATAGTAATTGACTGAAACAGGACATTGATAGTTTAGCAGAATGGACAGACAGTCAGGATGATAGTAATTGACTGAAACAGGACATGGATAGTTTAGCAGAATGGATAGACAGTCAGGATGATAGTAATTGACTGAAACAGGACATGGATAGATTAGCAGAATGGACAGACAGTCAGGATGATAGTAATTGACTGAAACAGGACATTGATAGTTTAGCAGAATGGACAGACAGTCAGGATGATAGTAATTGACTGAAACAGGACATTGATAGTTTAGCAGAATGGACAGACAGTCAGGATGATAGTAATTGACTGAAACAGGACATTGATTGTTTAGCAGAATGGACAGACAGTCAGGATGATAGTCATTGACTGAAACAGGACATTGATAGGTTAGCAGAATGGACAGACAGTCAGAATTATAGTAATTGACTGAGACAGGACATTGATAGGTTAGCAGAATGGACAGACAGTCAGGATGATAGTAATTGACTGAAACAGGACATTGATAGGTTAGCCGAATGGACAGAGAGTCAGGATGATAGTAATTGACTGAAATAGGACATTGATAGTTTAGCAGTATGGACAGACAGTCAGGATGATAGTAATTGACTGAAACAGGACATGGATAGTTTAGCAGAATGGATAGACAGGCAGGATGATAGTAATTGACTGAAACAGGACATTGATAGTTTCGCAGAATGGACAGACAGTCAGGATGATAGTAATTGACTGAAACAGGACATGGATAGTTTAGCAGAATGGATAGACAGGCAGGATGATAGTAATTGACTGAAACAGGACATTGATAGTTTAGCAGAATGGACAGACAGTCAGGATGATAGTAATTGACTGAAACAGGACATTGATAGTTTCGCAGAATGGACAGACAGTCAGGATGATAGTAATTGACTGAAACAGGACATTGATAGTTTCGCAGAATGGACAGACAGTCAGGATGATAGTAATTGACTGAAACAGGACATTGATAGTTTAGCAGAATGGACAGACAGTCAGGATGATAGTAATTGACTGAAACAGGACATTGATAGTTTAGCAGAATGGACAGAGGATCAGGATGATAGTAATTGACTGAAACAGGACATTGATAGTTTAGCAGAATGGATAGACAGTCAGGATGATAGTAATTGACTGAAACAGGACATTGATAGATTAGCAGAATGGACAGACAGTCAGGATGATAGTAATTGACTGAAACGGGACATTGATAGTTTAGCAGAATGGACAGACAGTCAGGATGATAGTAATTGACTGAAACAGGACATGGATAGTTTAGCAGAATGGACAGACAGTCAGGATGATAGTAATTGACTGAAACAGGACATGGATAGTTTAGCAGAATGGACGGACAGTCAGGATGATAGTAATTGACTGAAACAGGACATTGATAGATTAGCAGAATGGACAGAGAGTCAGGATGATAGTAATTGACTGAAACAGGACATTGACAGATTAGCAGAATGGACAGACAGTCAGGATGATAGTAATTGACTGAAACAGGACATTGATTGTTTAGCAGAATGGATAGACAGTCAGGATGATAGTAATTGACTGAAACAGGACATTGATAGTTTAGCAGAATGGACAGACAGTCAGGATGATAGTAATTGACTGAAACAGGACATTGATAGTTTAGCAGAATGGACAGACAGTCAGGATGATAGTAATTGACTGAAACAGGACATTGATAGATTAGCAGAATGGACAGACAGTCAGGATGATAGTAATTGACTGAAACAGGACATTGATAGTTTAGCAGAATGGACAGACAGTCAGGATGATAGTAATTGACTGAAACAGGACATTGATTGTTTAGCAGAATGGATAGAAAGTCAGAATGATAGTCATTGACTGAAACAGGACATGGATAGTTTAGCAGAATGGACAGACAGTCAGGTTGATAGTAATTGACTGAAACAGGACATTGATAGATTAGCAGAATGGACAGACAGTCAGGATGATAGTAATTGACTGAAACAGGACATTGATTGTTTAGCAGAATGGATAGACAGTCAGAATGATAGTCATTGACTGAAACAGGACATTGATAGTTTAGCAGAATGGACAGACAGTCAGGATGATAGTAATTGACTGAAACAGGACATTGATAGTATAGCAGAATGGACAGACAGTCTGGATGGTAGTAATTGACTGAAACAGGACATTGATAGTTTAGCAGAATGGACAGACAGTCAGGATGATAGTAATTGACTGAAACAGGACATTGATCGTTTAGCAGAATGGATAGACAGTCAGGATGATAGTAATTGACTGAAACAGGACATTGATAGTATAGCAGAATGGACAGACAGTCTGGATGATAGTAATTGACTGAAACAGGACATTGATAGTTTAGCAGAATGGACAGACAGTCAGGATGATAGTAATTGACTGAAACAGGACATGGATAATTTAGCAGAATGGACAGAGAGTCAGGATGATAGTAATTGACTGAAACAGGACATTGATAGTTTAGCAGAATGGACAGAGAGTCAGGATGATAGTAATTGACTGAAACAGGACATTGATAGTATAGCAGAATGGACAGAGGATCAGGATGATAGTAATTGACTGAAACAGGACATGGATAATTTAGCAGAATGGACAGACAGTCAGGATGATAGTAATTGACTGAAACAGGACATGGATAGTTTAGCAGAATGGACAGAGAGTCAGGATGATAGTAATTGACTGAAACAGGACATTGATAGAATAGCAGAATGGACAGACAGTCAGGATGATAGTAATTGACTGAAACAGGACATTGATAGTTTAGCAGAATGGACAGACAGTCAGGATGATAGTAATTGACTGAAACAGGACATTGATAGTATAGCAGAATGGACAGACAGTCTGGATGATAGTAATTGACTGAAACAGGACATTGATAGTTTAGCAGAATGGATAGACAGTCAGGATGATAGTAATTGACTGAAACAGGACATTGATAGTTTAGCAGAATGGACAGACAGTCAGGATGATAGTAATTGACTGAAACAGGACATTGATAGTATAGCAGAATGGACAGACAGTCTGGATGGTAGTAATTGACTGAAACAGGACATTGATAGTTTAGCAGAATGGACAGACAGTCAGGATGATAGTAATTGACTGAAACAGGACATTGATAGTTTAGCAGAATGGATAGACAGTCAGGATGATAGTAATTGACTGAAACAGGACATTGATAGTATAGCAGAATGGACAGACAGTCTGGATGATAGTAATTGACTGAAACAGGACATTGATAGTTTAGCAGAATGGACAGACAGTCAGGATGATAGTAATTGACTGAAACAGGACATGGATAATTTAGCAGAATGGACAGACAGTCAGGATGATAGTAATTGACTGAAACAGGACATTGATAGTTTAGCAGAATGGACAGACAGTCAGGATGATAGTAATTGACTGAAACAGGACATGGATAGTTTAGCAGAATGGACAGACAGTCAGGATGATAGTAAATGACTGAAACAGGACATGGATAATTTAGCAGAATGGACACACAGTCAGGATGATAGTAAATGACTGAAACAGGACATGGATAATTTAGCAGAATGGACAGAGAGTCAGGATGATAGTAATTGACTGAAACAGGACATTGATAGTTTAGCAGAATGGACAGACAGTCAGGATGATAGTAAATGACTGAAACAGGACATGGATAATTTAGCAGAATGGACAGACTGTCAGGATGATAGTAATTGACTGAAACAGGACATGGATAGTTCAGCAGAATGGACAGACAGTCAGGATGATAGTAATTGACTGAAACAGGACATTGTTAGTTTAGCAGAATGGACAAACAGTCAGGATGATAGTAATTGACTGAAACAGGATATTGATAATTTAGCAGAATGGACAGACAGTCAGGATGATAGTAATTGACTGAAACAGGACATTGATAGTTTAGCAGAATGGATAGACAGTCAGGATGATAGTAATTGACTGAAACAGGACATTGATAGTTTAGCAGAATGGACAGACAGTCAGGATGATAGTAATTGACTGAGACAGGACATTGATAGTTTAGCAGAATGGACAGACAGTCAGGATGATAGTAATTGACTGAAACAGGACATGGATAGTTTAGCAGAATGGACAGACAGTCAGGATGATAGTAAATGACTGAAACAGGACATTGATAGTTTAGCAGAATGGACAGACAGTCAGGATGATAGTAATTGACTGAAACAGGACATTGATTGTTTAGCAGAATGGACAGACAGTCAGGATGATAATAATTGACTGAAACAGGACATTGATAAGTTAGCAGAATGGACAGACAGTCAGGATGATAGTAATTGACTGAAACAGGACTTGGATAGTTTAGCAGAATGGACAGACAGTCAGGATGATAGTAATTGACTGAAATATGACATTGATAGTTTCGCAGAATGGACAGACAGTCAGGATGATAGTAATTGACTGGAACAGGACATGGATAGTTTAGCAGAATGGATAGACAGTCAGGATGATAGTAATTGACTGAAACAGGACATGGATAGTTTAGCAGAATGGACAGACAGACAGTCAGGATGATAGTAATTGACTGAAACAGGACATTGATAGTTTAGCAGAATGGACAGACAGTCAGGATGATAGTAATTGACTGAAACAGGACATTGATAGTTTAGCAGAATGGACAGACAGTCAGGATGATAGTAATTGACTGAAACAGGACATTGATTGTTTAGCAGAATGGACAGACAGTCAGGATGATAGTCATTGACTGAAACAGGACATTGATAGGTTAGCAGAATGGACAGACAGTCAGAATTATAGTAATTGACTGAGACAGGACATTGATAGGTTAGCAGAATGGACAGACAGTCAGGATGATAGTAATTGACTGAAACAGGACATTGATATGTTAGCCGAATGGACAGAGAGTCAGGATGATAGTAATTGACTGAAATAGGACATTGATAGTTTAGCAGTATGGACAGACAGTCAGGATGATAGTAATTGACTGAAACAGGACATGGATAGTTTAGCAGAATGGATAGACAGGCAGGATGATAGTAATTGACTGAAACAGGACATTGATAGTTTCGCAGAATGGACAGACAGTCAGGATGATAGTAATTGACTGAAACAGGACATGGATAGTTTAGCAGAATGGATAGACAGGCAGGATGATAGTAATTGACTGAAACAGGACATTGATAGTTTAGCAGAATGGACAGACAGTCAGGATGATAGTAATTGACTGAAACAGGACATTGATAGTTTCGCAGAATGGACAGACAGTCAGGATGATAGTAATTGACTGAAACAGGACATTGATAGTTTCGCAGAATGGACAGACAGTCAGGATGATAGTAATTGACTGAAACAGGACATTGATAGTTTAGCAGAATGGACAGACAGTCAGGATGATAGTAATTGACTGAAACAGGACATTGATAGTTTAGCAGAATGGACAGAGGATCAGGATGATAGTAATTGACTGAAACAGGACATTGATAGTTTAGCAGAATGGATAGACAGTCAGGATGATAGTAATTGACTGAAACAGGACATTGATAGATTAGCAGAATGGACAGACAGTCAGGATGATAGTAATTGACTGAAACAGGACATTGATAGTTTAGCAGAATGGACAGACAGTCAGGATGATAGTAATTGACTGAAACGGGACATTGATAGTTTAGCAGAATGGACAGACAGTCAGGATGATAGTAATTGACTGAAACAGGACATGGATAGTTTAGCAGAATGGACAGACAGTCAGGATGATAGTAATTGACTGAAACAGGACATGGATAGTTTAGCAGAATGGACGGACAGTCAGGATGATAGTAATTGACTGAAACAGGACATTGATAGATTAGCAGAATGGACAGAGAGTCAGGATGATAGTAATTGACTGAAACAGGACATTGACAGATTAGCAGAATGGACAGACAGTCAGGATGATAGTAATTGACTGAAACAGGACATTGATTGTTTAGCAGAATGGATAGACAGTCAGGATGATAGTAATTGACTGAAACAGGACATTGATAGTTTAGCAGAATGGACAGACAGTCAGGATGATAGTAATTGACTGAAACAGGACATTGATAGTTTAGCAGAATGGACAGACAGTCAGGATGATAGTAATTGACTGAAACAGGACATTGATAGATTAGCAGAATGGACAGACAGTCAGGATGATAGTAATTGACTGAAACAGGACATTGATAGTTTAGCAAAATGGACAGACAGTCAGGATGATAGTAATTGACTGAAACAGGACATTGATTGTTTAGCAGAATGGATAGACAGTCAGAATGATAGTCATTGACTGAAACAGGACATGGATAGTTTAGCAGAATGGACAGACAGTCAGGATGATAGTAATTGACTGAAACAGGACATTGATAGATTAGCAGAATGGACAGACAGTCAGGATGATAGTAATTGACTGAAACAGGACATTGATTGTTTAGCAGAATGGATAGACAGTCAGAATGATAGTCATTGACTGAAACAGGACATGGATAGTTTAGCAGAATGGACAGACAGTCAGGATGATAGTAATTGACTGAAACAGGACATTGATAGTTTAGCAGAATGGATAGACTGTCAGGATGATAGTAATTGACTGAAACAGGACATGGATAGTTTAGCAGAATGGACAGAGAGTCAGGATGATAGTCATTGACTGAAACAGGACATTGATAGTTTAGCAGAATGGACAGACAGTCAGGATGATAGTAATTGACTGAAACAGGACATTGATAGATTAGCAGAATGGACAGACAGTCAGGATGACAGTAATTGACTGAAACAGGACATTGATAGTTTAGCAGAATGGACAGAGAGTCAGGATGATAGTCATTGACTGAAACAGGACATTGATAGTTTAGCAGAATGGACAGACAGTCAGGATGATAGTAATTGACTGAAACAGGACATTGATAGTTTAGCAGAACGGACAGACAGTCAGGATGATAGTCATTGACTGAAACAGGACATTGATAGATTAGCAGAATGGACAGACAGTCAGGATGACAGTAATTGACTGAAACAGGACATTGATAGTTTAGCAGAATGGACAGAGAGTCAGGATGATAGTCATTGACTGAAACAGGACATTGATAGTTTAGCAGAATGGACAGACAGTCAGGATGACAGTAATTGACTGAAACAGGACATTGATAGTTTAGCAGAATGGACAGAGAGTCAGGATGATAGTAATTGACTGAAACAGGATATGGATAGTTTAGCAGAATGGACAGACAGTCAGGATGATAGTAATTGACTGAAACAGGACATTGATAGTTTAGCAGAATGGACAGACAGTCAGGATGATAGTAATTGACTGAAACAGGACATTGATCGTTTAGCAGAATGGACAGACAGTCAGGATGACAGTAATTGACTGAAACAGGACATTGATAGTTTAGCAGAATGGACAGACAGTCAGGATGATAGTAATTGACTGAAACAGGACATTGATAGATTAGCAGAATGGATAGACAGTCAGGATGATAGTAATTGACTGAAACAGGACATTGATAGATGAGCAGAATGGATAGACAGTCAGGATGATAGTAATTGACTGAAACAGGACATTGATAGTTTAGCAGAATGGACAGACAGTCAGGATGATAGTAATTGACTGAAACAGGACATTGATAGTTTAGCAGAATGGACAGACAGTCAGGATGATAGTAATTGACTGAAGCAGGACATTGATAGATTAGCAGAATGGATAGACAGTCAGGATGATAGTAATTGACTGAAACAGGACATTGATTGTTTAGCAGAATGGACAGACAGTCAGGATGATAGTAATTGACTGAAACAGGACATTGATAGATTAGCAGAATGGATAGACAGTCAGGATGATAGTAATTGACTGAAACAGGACATGGATAGTTTAGCAGAATGGACAGACAGTCAGGATGATAGTAATTGACTGAAACAGGACATTGATAGTTTAGCAGAATGGACAGACAGTCAGGATGATAGTAATTGACTGAAACAGGACATTGATAGTTTAGCAGAATGGACAGACAGTCAGGATGATAGTAATTGACTGAAACAGGACATTGATAGATTAGCAGAATGGATAGACAGTCAGGATGATAGTAATTGACTGAAACAGGACATGGATAGTTTAGCAGAATGGACAGACAGTCAGGATGATAGTAATTGACTGAAACAGGACATTGATAGTTTAGCAGAATGGACAGACAGTCAGGATGATAGTAATTGACTGAAACAGGACATTGATAGTTTAGCAGAATGGACAGACAGTCAGGATGATAGTAATTGACTGAAACAGGACATTGATTGTTTAGCAGAATGGACAGACAGTCAGGATGATAGTAATTGACTGAAACAGGACATGGATAGTTTAGCAGAATGGACAGACAGTCAGGATGATAGTAATTGACTGAAACAGGACATTGATAGTTTAGCAGAATGGACAGACAGTCAGGATGATAGTAATTGACTGAAACAGGACATTGATAGTTTAGCAGAATGGACAGACAGTCAGGATGATAGTAATTGACTGAAACAGGACATTGATTGTTTAGCAGAATGGACAGACAGTCAGGATGATAGTAATTGACTGAAACAGGACATGGATAGTTTAGCAGAATGGACAGACAGTCAGGATGATAGTAATTGACTGAAACAGGACATTGATAGATTAGCAGAATGGATAGACAGTCAGGATGATAGTAATTGACTGAAACAGGACATGGATAGTTTAGCAGAATGGACAGACAGTCAGGATGATAGTAATTGACTGAAACAGGACATTGATAGATTAGCAGAATGGACAGAGAGTCAGGATGATAGTAATTGACTGAAACAGGACATTGACAGATTAGCAGAATGGACAGACAGTCAGGATGATAGTAATTGACTGAAACAGGACATTGATTGTTTAGCAGAATGGATAGACAGTCAGGATGATAGTAATTGACTGAAACAGGACATTGATAGTTTAGCAGAATGGACAGACAGTCAGGATGATAGTAATTGACTGAAACAGGACATTGATAGTTTAGCAGAATGGACAGACAGTCAGGATGATAGTAATTGACTGAAACAGGACATTGATAGATTAGCAGAATGGACAGACAGTCAGGATGATAGTAATTGACTGAAACAGGACATTGATAGTTTAGCAAAATGGACAGACAGTCAGGATGATAGTAATTGACTGAAACAGGACATTGATTGTTTAGCAGAATGGATAGACAGTCAGAATGATAGTCATTGACTGAAACAGGACATGGATAGTTTAGCAGAATGGACAGACAGTCAGGATGATAGTAATTGACTGAAACAGGACATTGATAGATTAGCAGAATGGACAGACAGTCAGGATGATAGTAATTGACTGAAACAGGACATTGATTGTTTAGCAGAATGGATAGACAGTCAGAATGATAGTCATTGACTGAAACAGGACATGGATAGTTTAGCAGAATGGACAGACAGTCAGGATGATAGTAATTGACTGAAACAGGACATTGATAGTTTAGCAGAATGGATAGACTGTCAGGATGATAGTAATTGACTGAAACAGGACATGGATAGTTTAGCAGAATGGACAGAGAGTCAGGATGATAGTCATTGACTGAAACAGGACATTGATAGTTTAGCAGAATGGACAGACAGTCAGGATGATAGTAATTGACTGAAACAGGACATTGATAGATTAGCAGAATGGACAGACAGTCAGGATGACAGTAATTGACTGAAACAGGACATTGATAGTTTAGCAGAATGGACAGAGAGTCAGGATGATAGTCATTGACTGAAACAGGACATTGATAGTTTAGCAGAATGGACAGACAGTCAGGATGATAGTAATTGACTGAAACAGGACATTGATAGTTTAGCAGAACGGACAGACAGTCAGGATGATAGTCATTGACTGAAACAGGACATTGATAGATTAGCAGAATGGACAGACAGTCAGGATGACAGTAATTGACTGAAACAGGACATTGATAGTTTAGCAGAATGGACAGAGAGTCAGGATGATAGTCATTGACTGAAACAGGACATTGATAGTTTAGCAGAATGGACAGACAGTCAGGATGACAGTAATTGACTGAAACAGGACATTGATAGTTTAGCAGAATGGACAGAGAGTCAGGATGATAGTAATTGACTGAAACAGGATATGGATAGTTTAGCAGAATGGACAGACAGTCAGGATGATAGTAATTGACTGAAACAGGACATTGATAGTTTAGCAGAATGGACAGACAGTCAGGATGATAGTAATTGACTGAAACAGGACATTGATCGTTTAGCAGAATGGACAGACAGTCAGGATGACAGTAATTGACTGAAACAGGACATTGATAGTTTAGCAGAATGGACAGACAGTCAGGATGATAGTAATTGACTGAAACAGGACATTGATAGATTAGCAGAATGGATAGACAGTCAGGATGATAGTAATTGACTGAAACAGGACATTGATAGATGAGCAGAATGGATAGACAGTCAGGATGATAGTAATTGACTGAAACAGGACATTGATAGTTTAGCAGAATGGACAGACAGTCAGGATGATAGTAATTGACTGAAACAGGACATTGATAGTTTAGCAGAATGGACAGACAGTCAGGATGATAGTAATTGACTGAAGCAGGACATTGATAGATTAGCAGAATGGATAGACAGTCAGGATGATAGTAATTGACTGAAACAGGACATTGATTGTTTAGCAGAATGGACAGACAGTCAGGATGATAGTAATTGACTGAAACAGGACATTGATAGATTAGCAGAATGGATAGACAGTCAGGATGATAGTAATTGACTGAAACAGGACATGGATAGTTTAGCAGAATGGACAGACAGTCAGGATGATAGTAATTGACTGAAACAGGACATTGATAGTTTAGCAGAATGGACAGACAGTCAGGATGATAGTAATTGACTGAAACAGGACATTGATAGTTTAGCAGAATGGACAGACAGTCAGGATGATAGTAATTGACTGAAACAGGACATTGATAGATTAGCAGAATGGATAGACAGTCAGGATGATAGTAATTGACTGAAACAGGACATGGATAGTTTAGCAGAATGGACAGACAGTCAGGATGATAGTAATTGACTGAAACAGGACATTGATAGTTTAGCAGAATGGACAGACAGTCAGGATGATAGTAATTGACTGAAACAGGACATTGATAGTTTAGCAGAATGGACAGACAGTCAGGATGATAGTAATTGACTGAAACAGGACATTGATTGTTTAGCAGAATGGACAGACAGTCAGGATGATAGTAATTGACTGAAACAGGACATGGATAGTTTAGCAGAATGGACAGACAGTCAGGATGATAGTAATTGACTGAAACAGGACATTGATAGTTTAGCAGAATGGACAGACAGTCAGGATGATAGTAATTGACTGAAACAGGACATTGATAGTTTAGCAGAATGGACAGACAGTCAGGATGATAGTAATTGACTGAAACAGGACATTGATTGTTTAGCAGAATGGACAGACAGTCAGGATGATAGTAATTGACTGAAACAGGACATGGATAGTTTAGCAGAATGGACAGACAGTCAGGATGATAGTAATTGACTGAAACAGGACATTGATAGATTAGCAGAATGGATAGACAGTCAGGATGATAGTAATTGACTGAAACAGGACATGGATAGTTTAGCAGAATGGACAGACAGTCAGGATGATAGTAATTGACTGAAACAGGACATTGATTGTTTAGCAGAATGGACAGACAGTCAGGATGATAGTAATTGACTGAAACAGGACATGGATAGTTTAGCAGAATAACAGACAGTCAGGATGATAGTTATTGACTGAAACAGGACATGGATAGATTAGCAGAATGGACAGACAGTCAGGATGATAGTTATTGACTGAAACAGGACATGGATAGTTTAGCAGAATGGACAGACAGTCAGGATGATAGTAATTGACTGAAACAGGACATTGATAGTTTAGCAGAATGGACAGACAGTCAGGATGATAGTAATTGACTGAAACAGGACATTGATAGTTCAGCAGAATAACAGACAGTCAGGATGATAGTTATTGACTGAAACAGGACATGGATAGATTAGCAGAATGGACAGACAGTCAGGATGATAGTTATTGACTGAAACAGGACATGGATAGTTTAGCAGAATGGACAGACAGTCAGGATGATAGTAATTGACTGAAACAGGACATTGATAGTTTAGCAGAATGGACAGACAGTCAGGATGATAGTAATTGACTGAAACAGGACATTGATAGTTTAGCAAAATGGACAGACAGTCAGGATGATAGTAATTGACTGAAACAGGACATTGATAGTTTAGCAGAATGGATAGACAGTCAGGATGATAGTAATTGACTGAAACAGGACATGGATAGATTAGCAGAATGGATAGACAGTCAGGATGATAGTAATTGACTGAAACAGGACATGGATAGTTTAGCAGAATGGACAGACAGTCAGGATGATAGTAATTGACTGAAACAGGACATGGATAGATTAGCAGAATGGACAGACAGTCAGGATGATAGTAATTGACTGAAACAGGACATGGATAGTTTAGCAGAATGGACAGACAGTCAGGATGATAGTAATTGACTGAAACAGCACATGGATAGATTAGCAGAATGGACAGACAGTCAGGATGATAGTAATTGACTGAAACAGGACATGGATAGTTTAGCAGAATGGACAGACAGTCAGGATGATAGTAATTGACTGAAACAGGACATGGATAGTTTAGCAGAATGGACAGACAGTCAGGATGATAGTAATTGACTGAAACAGGACATGGATAGTTTAGCAGAATGGACAGACAGTCAGGATGATAGTAATTGACTGAAACAGGACATTGATAATTTAGCAGAATGGATAGACAGTCAGGATGATAGTAATTGACTGAAACAGGACATTGATAGTTTAGCAGAATGGATAGACAGTCAGGATGATAGTAATTGACTGAAACAGGACATTGATAATTTAGCAGAATGGACAGACAGTCAGGATGATAGTAATTGACTGAAACAGGACATGGATAGATTAGCAGTATGGACAGACAGTCAGGATGATAGTAAATGACTGAAACAGGACATTGATAGTTTAGCAGAATGGACAGACAGTCAGGATGATAGTAATTGACTGAAACAGGACATTGATAGATTAGCAGAATGGATAGACAGTCAGGATGATAGTAATTGACTGAAACAGGACATTGATAGTTTAGCAGAATGGACAGACAGTCAGGATGATAGTAATTGACTGAAACAGGACATTGATAGATTAGCAGAATGGATAGACAGTCAGGATGATAGTAATTGACTGAAACAGGACATGGATAATTTAGCAGAATGGACAGACAGTCAGGATGATAGTAATTGACTGAAACAGGACATTGATAGTTTAGCAGAATGGACAGACAGTCAGGATGATAGTAATTGACTGAAACAGGACATTGATAGATTAGCAGAATGGATAGACAGTCAGGATGATAGTAATTGACTGAAACAGGACATGGATAGTTTAGCAGAATGGACAGACAGTCAGGATGATAGTAATTGACTGAAACAGGACATTGATTGTTTAGCAGAATGGACAGACAGTCAGGATGATAGTTATTGACTGAAACAGGACATGGATAGTTTAGCAGAATGGATAGACAGTCAGGATGATAGTAATTGACTGAAACAGGACATGGATAGTTTAGCAGAATGGACAGACAGTCAGGATGATAGTAATTGACTGAAACAGGACATTGATAGATTAGCAGAATGGACAGACAGTCAGGATGATAGTAATTGACTGAAACAGGACATGGATAGTTTAGCAGAATGGACAGACAGTCAGGATGATAGTAATTGACTGAAACAGGACATTGATTGTTTAGCAGAATGGACAGACAGTCAGGATGATAGTAATTGACTGAAACAGGACATGGATAGTTTAGCAGAATGGACAGACAGTCAGGATGATAGTAATTGACTGAAACAGGACATTGATTGTTTAGCAGAATGGACAGACAGTCAGGATGATAGTTATTGACTGAAACAGGACATGGATAGTTTAGCAGAATGGATAGACAGTCAGGATGATAGTAATTGACTGAAACAGGACATGGATAGTTTAGCAGAATGGACAGACAGTCAGGATGATAGTAATTGACTGAAACAGGACATTGATTGTTTAGCAGAATGGACAGACAGTCAGGATGATAGTTATTGACTGAAACAGGACATGGATAGTTTAGCAGAATGGATAGACAGTCAGGATGATAGTAATTGACTGAAACAGGACATGGATAGTTTAGCAGAATGGACAGACAGTCAGGATGATAGTAATTGACTGAAACAGGACATTGATTGTTTAGCAGAAGGAACAGACAGTCAGGATGATAGTTATTGACTGAAACAGGACATGGATATTTTAGCAGAATGGACAGACAGTCAGGATGATAGTAATTGAGTGAAACAGGACCTTGATAGTTTAGCAGAATGGATAGACAGTCAGGATGATAGTAATTGACTGAAACAGGACATGGATAGATTAGCAGAATGGATAGACAGTCAGGATGATAGTAATTGACTGAAACAGGACATGGATAGATTAGCAGAATGGATAGACAGTCAGGATGATAGTAATTGACTGAAACAGGACATGGATAGTTTAGCAGAATGGACAGACAGTCAGGATGATAGTAATTGACTGAAACAGGACATTGATTGTTTAGCAGAATGGACAGACAGTCAGGATGATAGTAATTGAGTGAAACAGGACATTGATAGTTTAGCAGAATGGACAGACTGTCAGGATGATAGTAATTGACTGAAACAGGACATTGATAGTTTAGCAGAATGGATAGACAGTCAGGATGATAGTAATTGACTGAAACAGGACATGGATAGTTTAGCAGAATGGACAGACAGTCAGGATGATAGTCATTGACTGAAACAGGACATTGATAGTTTAGCAGAATGGATAGACAGTCAGGATGATAGTAATTGACTGAAACAGGACATTGATAGATTAGCAGAATGGACAGAGAGTCAGGATGATAGTAATTGACTGAAACAGGACATTGATAGTTTAGCAGAATGGACAGACAGTCTGGATGATAGTAATTGACTGAAACAGGACATGGATAGTTTAGCAGAATGGATAGACAGTCAGGATGATAGTAATTGAGTGAAACAGGACATTGATAGTTTAGCAGAATGGACAGACAGTCAGGATGATAGTAATTGACTGAAACAGGACATTGATAGTTTAGCAGAATGGATAGACAGTCAGGATGATAGTAATTGACTGAAACAGGACATGGATAGTTTAGCAGAATGGATAGACAGTCAGGATGATAGTAATTGACTGAAACAGGACATTGATAGTTTAGCAGAATGGATAGACAGTCAGGATGATAGTAATTGACTGAAACAGGACATGGATAGTTTAGCAGAATGGACAGACAGTCAGGATGATAGTAATTGACTGAAACAGGACATTGATAATTTAGCAGAATGGACAGACAGTCAGGATGATAGTAATTGACTGAAACAGGATATTGATAGTTTCGCAGAATGGACAGACAGTCAGGATGATAGTAATTGACTGAAACAGGACATTGATAGTTTAGCAGAATGGATAGACAGTCAGGATGATAGTAATTGACTGAAACAGGACATGGATAGTTTAGCAGAATGGACAGACAGTCAGGATGATAGTAATTGACTGAAACAGGACATTGATAATTTAGCAGAATGGACAGACAGTCAGGATGATAGTAATTGACTGAAACAGGACATTGATAGTTTAGCAGAATGGATAGACAGTCAGGATGATAGTAATTGACTGAAACAGGACATTGATAGTTTAGCAGAATGGATAGACAGTCAGGATGATAGTAATTGACTGAAACAGGACATGGATAGTTTAGCAGAATGGATAGACAGTCAGGATGATAGTAATTGACTGAAACAGGACATTGATAGTTTAGCAGAATGGATAGACAGTCAGGATGATAGTAATTGACTGAAACAGGACATGGATAGTTTAGCAGAATGGATAGACAGTCAGGATGATAGTAATTGACTGAAACAGGACATTGATAGTTTAGCAGAATGGACAGACAGTCTGGATGATAGTAATTGACTGAAACAGGACATGGATAGTTTAGCAGAATGGATAGACAGTCAGGATGATAGTAATTGACTGAAACAGGACATTGATAGTTTAGCAGAATGGACAGACAGTCAGGATGATAGTAATTGAGTGAAACAGGACATTGATAGTTTAGCAGAATGGACAGACAGTCAGGATGATAGTAATTGACTGAAACAGGACATTGATAGTTTAGCAGAATGGATAGACAGTCAGGATGATAGTAATTGACTGAAACAGGACATGGATAGTTTAGCAGAATGGATAGACAGTCAGGATGATAGTAATTGACTGAAACAGGACATTGATAGTTTAGCAGAATGGATAGACAGTCAGGATGATAGTAATTGACTGAAACAGGACATGGATAGTTTAGCAGAATGGACAGACAGTCAGGATGATAGTAATTGACTGAAACAGGACATTGATAATTTAGCAGAATGGACAGACAGTCAGGATGATAGTAATTGACTGAAACAGGATATTGATAGTTTCGCAGAATGGACAGACAGTCAGGATGATAGTAATTGACTGAAACAGGACATTGATAGTTTAGCAGAATGGATAGACAGTCAGGATGATAGTAATTGACTGAAACAGGACATGGATAGTTTAGCAGAATGGACAGACAGTCAGGATGATAGTAATTGACTGAAACAGGACATTGATAATTTAGCAGAATGGACAGACAGTCAGGATGATAGTAATTGACTGAAACAGGACATTGATAGTTTAGCAGAATGGATAGACAGTCAGGATGATAGTCATTGACTGAAACAGGACATTGATAGTTTAGCAGAATGGATCGACAGTCAGGATGATAGTAATTGACTGAAACAGGACATTGATAGTTTAGCAGAATGGACAGACAGTCAGGATGATAGTAATTGACTGAAACAGGACATTGATTGTTTAGCAGAATGGACAGACAGTCAGGATGATAATAATTGACTGAAACAGGACATTGATACGTTAGCCAAATGGACAGACAGTCAGAATGATAGTAATTGACTGAAACAGGACATTGATAGTTTCGCAGAATGGACAGAGAGTCAGGATGATAGTAATTGACTGAAATAGGACATTGATAGTTTAGCAGAATGGACAGACAGTCAGGATGATAGTAATTGACTGAAACAGGACTTGGATAGTTTAGCAGAATGGACAGACAGTCAGGATGATAGTAATTGACTGAAATATGACATTGATAGTTTCGCAGAATGGACAGACAGTCAGGATGATAGTAATTGACTGGAACAGGACATGGATAGTTTAGCAGAATGGATAGACAGTCAGGATGATAGTAATTGACTGAAACAGGACATGGATAGTTTAGCAGAATGGACAGACAGTCAGGATGATAGTAATTGACTGAAACAGGACATTGATAGTTTAGCAGAATGGACAGACAGTCAGGATGATAGTAATTGACTGAAACAGGACATGGATAGTTTAGCAGAATGGATAGACAGTCAGGATGATAGTAATTGACTGAAACAGGACATTGATAGTTTAGCAGAATGGATAGACAGTCAGGATGATAGTAATTGACTGAAACAGGACATTGATAGTTTAGCAGAATGGATAGACAGTCAGGATGATAGTAATTGACTGAAACAGGACATGGATAGTTTAGCAGAATGGACAGACAGTCAGGATGATAGTAATTGACTGAAACAGGACATTGATTGTTTAGCAGAATGGACAGACAGTCAGGATGATAGTTATTGACTGAAACAGGACATGGATAGTTTAGCAGAATGGACAGACAGTCAGGATGATAGTAATTGAGTGAAACAGGACCTTGATAGTTTAGCAGAATGGATAGACAGTCAGGATGATAGTAATTGACTGAAACAGGACATGGATAGATTAGCAGAATGGATAGACAGTCAGGATGATAGTAATTGACTGAAACAGGACATGGATAGTTTAGCAGAATGGATAGACAGTCAGGATGATAGTAATTGACTGAAACAGGACATGGATAGTTTAGCAGAATGGACAGACAGTCAGGATGATAGTAATTGACTGAAACAGGACATTGATTGTTTAGCAGAATGGACAGACAGTCAGGATGATAGTAATTGAGTGAAACAGGACATTGATAGTTTAGCAGAATGGACAGACTGTCAGGATGATAGTAATTGACTGAAACAGGACATTGATAGTTTAGCAGAATGGATAGACAGTCAGGATGATAGTAATTGACTGAAACAGGACATGGATAGTTTAGCAGAATGGACAGACAGTCAGGATGATAGTCATTGACTGAAACAGGACATTGATAGTTTAGCAGAATGGATAGACAGTCAGGATGATAGTAATTGACTGAAACAGGACATTGATAGATTAGCAGAATGGACAGACAGTCAGGATGATAGTAATTGACTGAAACAGGACATTGATAGTTTAGCAGAATGGACAGACAGTCTGGATGATAGTAATTGACTGAAACAGGACATGGATAGTTTAGCAGAATGGATAGACAGTCAGGATGATAGTCATTGACTGAAACAGGACATTGATAGTTTAGCAGAATGGACAGACAGTCAGGATGATAGTAATTGACTGAAACAGGACATTGATAGTTTAGCAGAATGGATAGACAGTCAGGATGATAGTAATTGACTGAAACAGGACATGGATAGTTTAGCAGAATGGATAGACAGTCAGGATGATAGTAATTGACTGAAACAGGACATTGATAGTTTAGCAGAATGGATAGACAGTCAGGATGATAGTAATTGACTGAAACAGGACATGGATAGTTTAGCAGAATGGATAGACAGTCAGGATGATAGTAATTGACTGAAACAGGACATTGATAGTTTAGCAGAATGGACAGACAGTCTGGATGATAGTAATTGACTGAAACAGGACATGGATAGTTTAGCAGAATGGATAGACAGTCAGGATGATAGTAATTGACTGAAACAGGACATTGATAGTTTAGCAGAATGGACAGACAGTCAGGATGATAGTAATTGAGTGAAACAGGACATTGATAGTTTAGCAGAATGGACAGACAGTCAGGATGATAGTAATTGACTGAAACAGGACATTGATAGTTTAGCAGAATGGATAGACAGTCAGGATGATAGTAATTGACTGAAACAGGACATGGATAGTTTAGCAGAATGGATAGACAGTCAGGATGATAGTAATTGACTGAAACAGGACATTGATAGTTTAGCAGAATGGATAGACAGTCAGGATGATAGTAATTGACTGAAACAGGACATGGATAGTTTAGCAGAATGGACAGACAGTCAGGATGATAGTAATTGACTGAAACAGGACATTGATAATTTAGCAGAATGGACAGACAGTCAGGATGATAGTAATTGACTGAAACAGGATATTGATAGTTTCGCAGAATGGACAGACAGTCAGGATGATAGTAATTGACTGAAACAGGACATTGATAGTTTAGCAGAATGGATAGACAGTCAGGATGATAGTAATTGACTGAAACAGGACATGGATAGTTTAGCAGAATGGACAGACAGTCAGGATGATAGTAATTGACTGAAACAGGACATTGATAATTTAGCAGAATGGACAGACAGTCAGGATGATAGTAATTGACTGAAACAGGACATTGATAGTTTAGCAGAATGGATAGACAGTCAGGATGATAGTAATTGACTGAAACAGGACATTGATAGTTTAGCAGAATGGATAGACAGTCAGGATGATAGTAATTGACTGAAACAGGACATGGATAGTTTAGCAGAATGGACAGACAGTCAGGATGATAGTAATTGACTGAAACAGGACATTGATAGTTTAGCAGAATGGATAGACAGTCAGGATGATAGTAATTGACTGAAACAGGACATGGATAGTTTAGCAGAATGGACAGACAGTCAGGATGATAGTAATTGACTGAAACAGGACATTGATAATTTAGCAGAATGGACAGACAGTCAGGATGATAGTAATTGACTGAAACAGGACATTGATAGTTTAGCAGAATGGACAGACAGTCAGGATGATAGTCATTGACTGAAACAGGACATTGATAGTTTAGCAGAATGGATAGACAGTCAGGATGATAGTAATTGACTGAAACAGGACATTGATAGTTTCGCAGAATGGACAGACAGTCAGGATGATAGTAATTGACTGAAACAGGACATGGGTAGTTTAGCAGAATGGATAGACAGTCAGGATGATAGTAATTGACTGAAACAGGACATGGATAGTTTAGCAGAATGGACAGACAGTCAGGATGATAGTAATTGACTGAAACAGGACATTGATAGTTTAGCAGAATGGATAGACAGTCAGGATGATAGTAATTGACTGAAACAGGACATTGATAGTTTAGCAGAATGGACAGACAGTCAGGATGATAGTAATTGACTGAAACAGGACATGGATAGTTTAGCAGAATGGACAGACAGTCAGGATGATAGTAATTGACTGAAACAGGACATTGATAGTTTAGCAGAATGGATAGACAGTCAGGATGATAGTCATTGACTGAAACAGGACATTGATAGTTTAGCAGAATGGATAGACAGTCAGGATGATAGTAATTGACTGAAACAGGACATTGATAGTTTAGCAGAATGGACAGACAGTCAGGATGATAGTAATTGACTGAAACAGGACATTGATTGTTTAGCAGAATGGACAGACAGTCAGGATGATAATAATTGACTGAAACAGGACATTGATACGTTAGCCGAATGGACAGACAGTCAGAATGATAGTAATTGACTGAAACAGGACATTGATACGTTAGCCGAATGGACAGAGAGTCAGGATGATAGTAATTGACTGAAATAGGACATTGATAGTTTAGCAGAATGGACAGACAGTCAGGATGATAGTAATTGACTGAAACAGGACTTGGATAGTTTAGCAGAATGGACAGACAGTCAGGATGATAGTAATTGACTGAAATATGACATTGATAGTTTCGCAGAATGGACAGACAGTCAGGATGATAGTAATTGACTGGAACAGGACATGGATAGTTTAGCAGAATGGATAGACAGTCAGGATGATAGTAATTGACTGAAACAGGACATGGATAGTTTAGCAGAATGGACAGACAGTCAGGATGATAGTAATTGACTGAAACAGGACATTGATAGTTTAGCAGAATGGACAGACAGTCAGGATGATAGTAATTGACTGAAACAGGACATGGATAGTTTAGCAGAATGGATAGACAGTCAGGATGATAGTAATTGACTGAAACAGGACATTGATAGTTTAGCAGAATGGATAGACAGTCAGGATGATAGTAATTGACTGAAACAGGACATTGATAGTTTAGCAGAATGGATAGACAGTCAGGATGATAGTAATTGACTGAAACAGGACATGGATAGTTTAGCAGAATGGATAGACAGTCAGGATGATAGTAATTGACTGAAACAGGACATTGATAGTTTAGCAGAATGGATAGACAGTCAGGATGATAGTAATTGACTGAAACAGGACATTGATAGTTTAGCAGAATGGACAGACAGTCAGGATGATAGTAATTGACTGAAACAGGACATTGATTGTTTAGCAGAATGGACAGACAGTCAGGATGATAATAATTGACTGAAACAGGACATTGATACGTTAGCCGAATGGACAGACAGTCAGAATGATAGTAATTGACTGAAACAGGACATTGATACGTTAGCCGAATGGACAGAGAGTCAGGATGATAGTAATTGACTGAAATAGGACATTGATAGTTTAGCAGAATGGACAGACAGTCAGGATGATAGTAATTGACTGAAACAGGACTTGGATAGTTTAGCAGAATGGACAGACAGTCAGGATGATAGTAATTGACTGAAATATGACATTGATAGTTTCGCAGAATGGACAGACAGTCAGGATGATAGTAATTGACTGGAACAGGACATGGATAGTTTAGCAGAATGGATAGACAGTCAGGATGATAGTAATTGACTGAAACAGGACATGGATAGTTTAGCAGAATGGACAGACAGTCAGGATGATAGTAATTGACTGAAACAGGACATTGATAGTTTAGCAGAATGGACAGACAGTCAGGATGATAGTAATTGACTGAAACAGGACATGGATAGTTTAGCAGAATGGATAGACAGTCAGGATGATAGTAATTGACTGAAACAGGACATGGATAGATTAGTAGAATGGACAGACAGTCAGGATGATAGTAATTGACTGAAACAGGACATTGATAGTTTAGCAGAATGGACAGACAGTCAGGATGATAGTAATTGACTGAAACAGGACATTGATAGTTTAGCAGAATGGACAGACAGTCAGGATGATAGTAATTGACTGAAACAGGACATTGATTGTTTAGCAGAATGGACAGACAGTCAGGATGATAGTCATTGACTGAAACAGGACATTGATAGGTTAGCAGAATGGACAGACAGTCAGAATTATAGTAATTGACTGAAACAGGACATTGATAGGTTAGCAGAATGGACAGACAGTCAGGATGATAGTAATTGACTGAAACAGGACATTGATAGGTTAGCCGAATGGACAGAGAGTCAGGATGATAGTAATTGACTGAAATAGGACATTGATAGTTTAGCAGTATGGACAGACAGTCAGGATGATAGTAATTGACAGAAACAGGACATGGATAGTTTAGCAGAATGGATAGACAGGCAGGATGATAGTAATTGACTGAAACAGGACATTGATAGTTTCGCAGAATGGACAGACAGCCAGGATGATAGTAATTGACTGAAACAGGACATGGATAGTTTAGCAGAATGGATAGACAGGCAGGATGATAGTAATTGACTGAAACAGGACATTGATAGTTTAGCAGAATGGACAGACAGTCAGGATGATAGTAATTGACTGAAACAGGACATTGATAGTTTAGCAGAATGGACAGACAGTCATGATGATAGTAATTGACTGAAACAGGACATTGATAGTTTAGCAGAATGGACAGACAGTCAGGATGATAGTAATTGACTGAAACAGGACATTGATTGTTTAGCAGAATGGACAGACAGTCAGGATGATAGTAATTGACTGAAACAGGACATGGATAGTTTAGCAGAATGGACAGACAGTCAGGATGATAGTAAATGACTGAAACAGGACATTGATAGTTTAGCAGAATGGACAGACAGTCAGGATGATAGTAATGGACTGAAACAGGACATTGATAGTTTAGCAGAATGGACAGACAGTCAGGATGATAGTAATTGACTGAAACAGGACATTGATACGTTAGCCGAATGGACAGAGAGTCAGGATGATAGTAATTGACTGAAATAGGACATTGATAGTTTAGCAGAATGGACAGACAGTCAGGATGATAGTAATTGACTGAAACAGGACTTGGATAGTTTAGCAGAATGGACAGACAGTCAGGATGATAGTAATTGACTGAAATATGACATTGATAGTTTCGCAGAATGGACAGACAGTCAGGATGATAGTAATTGACTGGAACAGGACATGGATAGTTTAGCAGAATGGATAGACAGTCAGGATGATAGTAATTGACTGAAACAGGACATGGATAGTTTAGCAGAATGGACAGACAGTCAGGATGATAGTAATTGACTGAAACAGGACATTGATAGTTTAGCAGAATGGACAGACAGTCAGGATGATAGTAATTGACTGAAACAGGACATGGATAGTTTAGCAGAATGGATAGACAGTCAGGATGATAGTAATTGACTGAAACAGGACATTGATAGTTTAGCAGAATGGATAGACAGTCAGGATGATAGTAATTGACTGAAACAGGACATTGATAGTTTAGCAGAATGGATAGACAGTCAGGATGATAGTAATTGACTGAAACAGGACATGGATAGTTTAGCAGAATGGATAGACAGTCAGGATGATAGTAATTGACTGAAACAGGACATTGATAGTTTAGCAGAATGGATAGACAGTCAGGATGATAGTAATTGACTGAAACAGGACATTGATAGTTTAGCAGAATGGACAGACAGTCAGGATGATAGTAATTGACTGAAACAGGACATTGATTGTTTAGCAGAATGGACAGACAGTCAGGATGATAATAATTGACTGAAACAGGACATTGATACGTTAGCCGAATGGACAGACAGTCAGAATGATAGTAATTGACTGAAACAGGACATTGATACGTTAGCCGAATGGACAGAGAGTCAGGATGATAGTAATTGACTGAAATAGGACATTGATAGTTTAGCAGAATGGACAGACAGTCAGGATGATAGTAATTGACTGAAACAGGACTTGGATAGTTTAGCAGAATGGACAGACAGTCAGGATGATAGTAATTGACTGAAATATGACATTGATAGTTTCGCAGAATGGACAGACAGTCAGGATGATAGTAATTGACTGGAACAGGACATGGATAGTTTAGCAGAATGGATAGACAGTCAGGATGATAGTAATTGACTGAAACAGGACATGGATAGTTTAGCAGAATGGACAGACAGTCAGGATGATAGTAATTGACTGAAACAGGACATTGATAGTTTAGCAGAATGGACAGACAGTCAGGATGATAGTAATTGACTGAAACAGGACATGGATAGTTTAGCAGAATGGATAGACAGTCAGGATGATAGTAATTGACTGAAACAGGACATGGATAGATTAGTAGAATGGACAGACAGTCAGGATGATAGTAATTGACTGAAACAGGACATTGATAGTTTAGCAGAATGGACAGACAGTCAGGATGATAGTAATTGACTGAAACAGGACATTGATAGTTTAGCAGAATGGACAGACAGTCAGGATGATAGTAATTGACTGAAACAGGACATTGATTGTTTAGCAGAATGGACAGACAGTCAGGATGATAGTCATTGACTGAAACAGGACATTGATAGGTTAGCAGAATGGACAGACAGTCAGAATTATAGTAATTGACTGAAACAGGACATTGATAGGTTAGCAGAATGGACAGACAGTCAGGATGATAGTAATTGACTGAAACAGGACATTGATAGGTTAGCCGAATGGACAGAGAGTCAGGATGATAGTAATTGACTGAAATAGGACATTGATAGTTTAGCAGTATGGACAGACAGTCAGGATGATAGTAATTGACAGAAACAGGACATGGATAGTTTAGCAGAATGGATAGACAGGCAGGATGATAGTAATTGACTGAAACAGGACATTGATAGTTTAGCAGAATGGACAGAGGATCAGGATGATAGTAATTGACTGAAACAGGTCATTGATAGTTTAGCAGAATGGATAGACAGTCAGGATGATAGTAATTGACTGAAACAGGACATTGATAGATTAGCAGAATGGACAGACAGTCAGGATGATAGTAATTGACTGAAACAGGACATTGATAGTTTAGCAGAATGGACAGACAGTCAGGATGATAGTAATTGACTGAAACAGGACATTGATAGTTTAGCAGAATGGACAGACAGTCAGGATGATAGTAATTGACTGAAACAGGACATGGATACTTTAGCAGAATGGACAGACAGTCAGGATGATAGTAATTGACTGAAACAGGACATGGATAGTTTAGCAGAATGGACGGACAGTCAGGATGATAGTAATTGACTGAAACAGGACATTGATAGATTAGCAGAATGGACAGAGAGTCAGGATGATAGTAATTGACTGAAACAGGACATTGATAGATTAGCAGAATGGACAGACAGTCAGGATGATAGTAATTGACTGAAACAGGACATTGATTGTTTAGCAGAATGGATAGACAGTCAGGATGATAGTAATTGACTGAAACAGGACATTGATAGTTTAGCAGAATGGACAGACAGTCAGGATGATAGTAATTGACTGAAACAGGACATTGATAGTTTAGCAGAATGGACAGACAGTCAGGATGATAGTAATTGACTGAAACAGGACATTGATAGATTAGCAGAATGGACAGACAGTCAGGATGATAGTAATTGACTGAAACAGGACATTGATAGTTTAGCAGAATGGACAGACAGTCAGGATGATAGTAATTGACTGAAACAGGACATTGATAGTTTAGCAGAATGGACAGACAGTCAGGATGATAGTAATTGACTGAAACAGGACATTGATAGATTAGCAGAATGGACAGACAGTCAGGATGATAGTAATTGACTGAAACAGGACATTGATTGTTTAGCAGAATGGATAGACAGTCAGAATGATAGTCATTGACTGAAACAGGACATGGATAGTTTAGCAGAATGGACAGACAGTCAGGATGATAGTAATTGACTGAAACAGGACATGGATCGTTTAGCAGAATGGACAGACAGTCAGGATGATAGTAATTGACTGAAACAGGACATGGATAGTTTAGCAGAATGGACAGACAGTCAGGATGATAGTAATTGACTGAAACAGGACATTGATTGTTTAGCAGAATGGATAGACAGTCAGAATGATAGTCATTGACTGAAACAGGACATTGATAGTTTAGCAGAATGGATAGACAGTCAGGATGATAGTAATTGACTGAAACAGGACATTGATTGTTTAGCAGAATGGATAGACAGTCAGGATGATAGTAATTGACTGAAACAGGACATGGATAGTTTAGCAGAATGGACAGACAGTCAGGATGATAGTAATTGACTGAAACAGGACATTGATTGTTTAGCAGAATGGATAGACAGTCAGAATGATAGTCATTGACTGAAACAGGACATTGATAGTTTAGCAGAATGGACAGACAGTCAGGATGATAGTAATTGACTGAAACAGGACATTGATTGTTTAGCAGAATGGATAGACAGTCAGAATGATAGTCATTGACTGAAACAGGACATTGATAGTTTAGCAGAATGGATAGACAGTCAGGATGATAGTAATTGACTGAAACAGGACATTCATTGTTTAGCAGAATGGATAGACAGTCAGGATGATAGTAATTGACTGAAACAGGACATTGATAGATTAGCAGAATGGACAGACAGTCAGGATGATAGTCATTGACTGAAACAGGACATTGATAGTTTAGCAGAATGGACAGACAGTCAGGATGATAGTAATTGACTGAAACAGGACATTGATAGGTTAGCAGAATGGACAGACATTCAGGATGATAGTAATTGACTGAAACAGGACATTGATAGGTTAGCAGAATGGATAGACAGTCAGGATGATAGTAAATGACTGAAACAGGACATTGATAGGTTAGCAGAATGGACAGACAGTCAGGATGATAGTAAATGACTGAAACAGGACATGGATAATTTAGCAGAATGGACAGACAGTCAGGATGATAGTAATTGACTGAAACAGGACATGGATAGTTTAGCAGAATGGACAGACAGTCAGGATGATAGTAATTGACTGAAACAGGACATGGATAGTTTAGCAGAATGGATAGACAGTCAGGATGATAGTAATTGACTGAAACAGGACATTGTTATTTGAGCAGTATGGACAGACAGTCAGGATGATAGTAATTGACTGAAACAGGACATTGTTAGTTTAGCAGAATGGACAGACAGTCAGGATGATAGTAATTGACTCAAACAGGACATTGATAGTTTAGCAGAATGGACAGACAGTCAGGATGATAGTAATTGACTGAAACAGGACATGGATAGTTGAGCTGAATGGACAGACAGTCAGGATGATAGTAATTGACTGAAACAGGATATTGATAATTTAGCAGAATGGACAGACAGTCAGGATGATAGTAATTGACTGAAACAGGACATGGATAGTTTAGCAGAAAAGAAAGACAGTCAGGATGATAGTAATTGACTGAAACAGGACATTGTTAGTTTAGCAGTATGGACAGACAGTCAGGATGATAGTAATTGACTGAAACAGGACATTGTTAGTTTAGCAGAATGGACAGACAGTCAGGATGATAGTAATTGACTGAAACAGGATATTGATAATTTGGCAGAATGGACAGACAGTCAGGATGATAGTAATTGACTGAAACAGGACATTGATAGGTTAGCAGAATGGACAGACAGTCAGGATGATAGTAATTGACTGAAACAGGACATTGATAGTTTAGCAGAATGGACAGACAGTCAGGGTGATAGTAATTGACTGAAACAGGACATGGATAGTTTAGCAGAATGGACAGACAGTCAGGATGATAGTAATTGACTGAAACAGGACATTGATAGTTTAGCAGAATGGACAGACAGTCAGGATGATAGTAATTGACTGAAACAGGACATGGATAGTTTAGCAGAATGGACAGACAGTCAGGATGATAGTCATTGACTGAAACAGGACATTGATAGTTTAGCAGAATGGACAGACAGTCAGGATGATAGTAAATGACTGATACAGGACTTGGATAGTTTAGCAGAATGGACAGACAGTCAGGATGATAGTAATTGACTGAAACAGGACATGGATAGTTTAGCAGAATGGACAAACAGTCAGGATGATAGTTATTGACTGAAACAGGACATGGATAGTTGAGCAGAATGGATAGACAGTCAGGATGATAGTAATTGACTGAAACAGGACATGGATAGTTTAGCAGAATGGACAGACAGTCAGGATGATAGTAATTGACTGAAACAGGACATTGATTGTTTAGCAGAATGGACAGACAGTCAGGATGATAGTTATTGACTGAAACAGGACATGGATAGTTTAGCAGAATGGACAGACAGTCAGGATGATAGTAATTGAGTGAAACAGGACCTTGATAGTTTAGCAGAATGGATAGACAGTCAGGATGATAGTAATTGACTGAAACAGGACATGGATAGATTAGCAGAATGGACAGACAGTCAGGATGATAGTCATTGACTGAAACAGGACATGGATAGATTAGCAGAATGGATAGACAGTCAGGATGATAGTAATTGACTGAAACAGGACATGGATAGTTTAGCAGAATGGACAGACAGTCAGGATGATAGTAATTGACTGAAACAGGACATTGATTGTTTAGCAGAATGGACAGACAGTCAGGATGATAGTAATTGAGTGAAACAGGACATTGATAGTTTAGCAGAATGGACAGACTGTCAGGATGATAGTAATTGACTGAAACAGGACATTGATAGTTTAGCAGAATGGACAGACAGTCAGGATGATAGTAATTGACTGAAACAGGACATGGATAGTTTAGCAGAATGGATAGACAGTCAGGATGATAGTAATTGACTGAAACAGGACATTGATAGTTTAGCAGAATGGATAGACAGTCAGGATGATAGTAATTGACTGAAACAGGACATGGATAGTTTAGCAGAATGGATAGACAGTCAGGATGACAGTAATTGACTGAAACAGGACATTGATAGTTTAGCAGAATGGACAGACAGTCTGGATGATAGTAATTGACTGAAACAGGACATGGATAGTTTAGCAGAATGGATAGACAGTCAGGATGATAGTAATTGACTGAAACAGGACATTGATAGTTTAGCAGAATGGACAGACAGTCAGGATGATAGTAATTGAGTGAAACAGGACATTGATAGTTTAGCAGAATGGACAGACAGTCAGGATGATAGTAATTGACTGAAACAGGACATTGATAGTTTAGCAGAATGGATAGACAGTCAGGATGATAGTAATTGACTGAAACAGGACATGGATAGTTTAGCAGAATGGATAGACAGTCAGGATGATAGTAATTGACTGAAACAGGACATTGATAGTTTAGCAGAATGGATAGACAGTCAGGATGATAGTAATTGACTGAAACAGGACATGGATAGTTTAGCAGAATGGACAGACAGTCAGGATGATAGTAATTGACTGAAACAGGACATTGATAATTTAGCAGAATGGACAGACAGTCAGGATGATAGTAATTGACTGAAACAGGATATTGATAGTTTCGCAGAATGGACAGACAGTCAGGATGATAGTAATTGACTGAAACAGGACATTGATAGTTTAGCAGAATGGATAGACAGTCAGGATGATAGTAATTGACTGAAACAGGACATGGATAGTTTAGCAGAATGGACAGACAGTCAGGATGATAGTAATTGACTGAAACAGGACATTGATAATTTAGCAGAATGGACAGACAGTCAGGATGATAGTAATTGACTGAAACAGGACATTGATAGTTTAGCAGAATGGATAGACAGTCAGGATGATAGTAATTGACTGAAACAGGACATTGATAGTTTAGCAGAATGGATAGACAGTCAGGATGATAGTAATTGACTGAAACAGGACATGGATAGTTTAGCAGAATGGACAGACAGTCAGGATGATAGTAATTGACTGAAACAGGACATTGATAGTTTAGCAGAATGGATAGACAGTCAGGATGATAGTAATTGACTGAAACAGGACATGGATAGTTTAGCAGAATGGACAGACAGTCAGGATGATAGTAATTGACGGAAACAGGACATTGATAATTTAGCAGAATGGACAGACAGTCAGGATGATAGTAATTGACTGAAACAGGACATTGATAGTTTAGCAGAATGGACAGACAGTCAGGATGATAGTCATTGACTGAAACAGGACATTGATAGTTTAGCAGAATGGATAGACAGTCAGGATGATAGTAATTGACTGAAACAGGACATTGATAGTTTCGCAGAATGGACAGACAGTCAGGATGATAGTAATTGACTGAAACAGGACATGGGTAGTTTAGCAGAATGGATAGACAGTCAGGATGATAGTAATTGACTGAAACAGGACATGGATAGTTTAGCAGAATGGACAGACAGTCAGGATGATAGTAATTGACTGAAACAGGACATTGATAGTTTAGCAGAATGGATAGACAGTCAGGATGATAGTAATTGACTGAAACAGGACATTGATAGTTTAGCAGAATGGATAGACAGTCAGGATGATAGTAATTGACTGAAACAGGACATGGATAGTTTAGCAGAATGGACAGACAGTCAGGATGATAGTAATTGACTGAAACAGGACATTGATAGTTTAGCAGAATGGATAGACAGTCAGGATGATAGTCATTGACTGAAACAGGACATTGATAGTTTAGCAGAATGGATAGACAGTCAGGATGATAGTAATTGACTGAAACAGGACATTGATAGTTTAGCAGAATGGACAGACAGTCAGGATGATAGTAATTGACTGAAACAGGACATTGATTGTTTAGCAGAATGGACAGACAGTCAGGATGATAATAATTGACTGAAACAGGACATTGATACGTTAGCCGAATGGACAGACAGTCAGAATGATAGTAATTGACTGAAACAGGACATTGATACGTTAGCCGAATGGACAGAGAGTCAGGATGATAGTAATTGACTGAAATAGGACATTGATAGTTTAGCAGAATGGACAGACAGTCAGGATGATAGTAATTGACTGAAACAGGACTTGGATAGTTTAGCAGAATGGACAGACAGTCAGGATGATAGTAATTGACTGAAATATGACATTGATAGTTTCGCAGAATGGACAGACAGTCAGGATGATAGTAATTGACTGGAACAGGACATGGATAGTTTAGCAGAATGGATAGACAGTCAGGATGATAGTAATTGACTGAAACAGGACATGGATAGTTTAGCAGAATGGACAGACAGTCAGGATGATAGTAATTGACTGAAACAGGACATTGATAGTTTAGCAGAATGGACAGGCAGTCAGGATGATAGTAATTGACTGAAACAGGACATGGATAGTTTAGCAGAATGGATAGACAGTCAGGATGATAGTAATTGACTGAAACAGGACATGGATAGTTTAGCAGAATGGACAGACAGTCAGGATGATAGTAATTGACTGAAACAGGACATTGATAGTTTAGCAGAATGGACAGACAGTCAGGATGATAGTAATTGACTGAAACAGGACATTGATAGTTTAGCAGAATGGACAGACAGTCAGGATGATAGTAATTGACTGAAACAGGACATTGATTGTTTAGCAGAATGGACAGACAGTCAGGATGATAGTCATTGACTGAAACAGGACATTGATAGGTTAGCAGAATGGACAGACAGTCAGAATTATAGTAATTGACTGAAACAGGACATTGATAGGATAGCAGAATGGACAGACAGTCAGGATGATAGTAATTGACTGAAACAGGACATTGATAGGTTAGCCGAATGGACAGAGAGTCAGGATGATAGTAATTGACTGAAATAGGACATTGATAGTTTAGCAGTATGGACAGACAGTCAGGATGATAGTAATTGACTGAAACAGGACATGGATAGTTTAGCAGAATGGATAGACAGGCAGGATGATAGTAATTGACTGAAACAGGACATTGATAGTTTCGCAGAATGGACAGACAGTCAGGATGATAGTAATTGACTGAAACAGGACATGGATAGTTTAGCAGAATGGATAGACAGGCAGGATGATAGTAATTGACTGAAACAGGACATTGATAGATTAGCAGAATGGACAGACAGTCAGGATGATAGTAATTGACTGAAACAGGACATTGATAGTTTCGCAGAATGGACAGACAGTCAGGATGATAGTAATTGACTGAAACAGGACATTGATAGTTTCGCAGAATGGACAGACAGTCAGGATGATAGTAATTGACTGAAACAGGACATTGACAGGTTAGCAGATTAGACAGCGAGTCAGGATGATAGTCATTGACTAAAACAGGACATGGATAGTTTAGCAGAATGGACAGACAGTCAGGATGATAGTAATTGACTGAAACAGGACATTGATAGTTTAGCAGAATGGACAGACAGTCCGGATGATAGTAATTGACTGAAACAGGACATTGATAGTTTAGCAGAATGGACAGACAGTCCGGATGATAGTAATTGACTGAAACAGGACATTGATAGTTTAGCAGAATGGACAGACAGTCAGGATGACAGTATTTGACTGAAACAGGACATGGATAGTTTAGCAGAATGGACAGACAGTCAGGATGATAGTAATTGACTGAAACAGGACATTAATAGGTTAGCAGAATGGATAGACAGTCAGGATGATAGTAATTGACTGAAACAGGACATGGATAGTTTAGCAGAATGGACAGACAGACAGTCAGGATGATAGTAATTGACTGAAACAGGACATTGATAGTTTAGCAGAATGGACAGACAGTCAGGATGATAGTAATTGACTGAAACAGGACATGGATAATTTAGCAGAATGGACAGACAGTCAGGATGATAGTAATTGACTGAAACTGGACTTAGGATAGTTTAGCAGAATGGACAGACAGTCAGGCTGATAGTAATTGACTGAAACAGGACATGGTTAGTTTAGCAGAATGGACAGACAGTCAGGATGATAGTAATTGACTGAAACAGGACATTGATAGTTTAGCAGAATGGAGAGACAGTCAGAATGATAGTTATTGTCTGAAATAGGACATTGATAGTTTAGCAGAATGGACAGACAGTCAAGATGATAGTAATTGACTGAAACAGGACATGGATAGTTTAGCAGAATGGACAGACAGTCAGAATGATAATAATTGACTGAAACAGGACATTGATAGTTTAGCAGAATGGACAGACAGTCAGGATGATAGTAATTGACTGAAACAGGACATGGATAATTTAGCAGAATGGACAGACAGTCAGGATGATAGTAATTGACTGAAACAGGACATGGATAGTTTAGCAGAATGGACAGACAGTCAGGATGATAGTAAATGACTGAAACAGGACATGGATAATTTAGCAGAATGGACAGACAGTCAGGATGATAGTAAATGACTGAAACAGGACATGGATAGTTTAGCAGCATGAATAGACAGTCAGGATGATAGTAATTGACTGAAACAGGACATTGACAGGTTAGCAGATTAGACAGCGAGTCAGGATGATAGTCATTGACTAAAACAGGACATGGATAGTTTAGCAGAATGGACAGACAGTCAGGATGATAGTAATTGACTGAAACAGGACATTGATAGTTTAGCAGAATGGACAGACAGTCCGGATGATAGTAATTGACTGAAACAGGACATTGATAGTTTAGCAGAATGGACAGACAGTCCGGATGATAGTAATTGACTGAAACAGGACATTGATAGTTTAGCAGAATGGACAGACAGTCAGGATGACAGTATTTGACTGAAACAGGACATGGATAGTTTAGCAGAATGGACAGACAGTCAGGATGATAGTAATTGACTGAAACAGGACATTAATAGGTTAGCAGAATGGATAGACAGTCAGGATGATAGTAATTGACTGAAACAGGACATGGATAGTTTAGCAGAATGGACAGACAGACAGTCAGGATGATAGTAATTGACTGAAACAGGACATTGATAGTTTAGCAGAATGGACAGACAGTCAGGATGATAGTAATTGACTGAAACAGGACATGGATAATTTAGCAGAATGGACAGACAGTCAGGATGATAGTAATTGACTGAAACTGGACTTCGGATAGTTTAGCAGAATGGACAGACAGTCAGGCTGATAGTAATTGACTGAAACAGGACATGGTTAGTTTAGCAGAATGGACAGACAGTCAGGATGATAGTAATTGACTGAAACAGGACATTGATAGTTTAGCAGAATGGAGAGACAGTCAGAATGATAGTTATTGTCTGAAATAGGACATTGATAGTTTAGCAGAATGGACAGACAGTCAAGATGATAGTAATTGACTGAAACAGGACATGGATAGTTTAGCAGAATGGACAGACAGTCAGAATGATAGTAATTGACTGAAACAGGACATTGATAGTTTAGCAGAATGGACAGACAGTCAGGATGATAGTAATTGACTGAAACAGGACATTGATAGTTTAGCAGAATGGACAGACAGTCAGGATGATAGTAATTGACTGAAACAGGACATGGATTGTTTAGCAGAATGGACAGACAGTCAGGATGATAGTAATTGACTGAAACAGGACATTGATAGTTTAGCAGAATGGACAGACAGTCAGGGTGATAGTTATTGTCTGAAACAGGACATGGATAATTTAGCAGAATGGACAGACAGTCAGGATGATAGTAATTGACTGAAACAGGACATTGATAGTTTAGCAGAATGGACAGACAGTCAGGATGATAGTAATTGACTGAAACAGGACATGGATAATTTAGCAGAATGGACAGACAGTCAGGATGATAGTAATTGACTGAAGCAGGACATTGATAGTTTAGCAGAATGGACAGACAGTCAGGATGATAGTAATTGACTGAAACAGGACATGGATAATTTAGCAGAATGGATAGACAGTCAGGATGATAGTAATTGACTGAAACAGGACATGGATAATTTAGCAGAATGGATAGACAGTCAGGATGATAGTAATTGACTGAAACAGGACATTGATAGTTTAGCAGAATGGACAGACAGTCAAGATGATAGTAATTGACTGAAACAGGACATGGATAGTTTAGCAGAATGGATAGACAGTCAAGATGATAGTAATTGACTGAAACAGGACATGGATAGTTTAGCAGAATGGACAGACAATCAGAATGATAGTCATTGACTGAAACAGGACATGGATAGTTTAGCAGAATGGACAGACAGTCAGAATGATAGTAATTGACTGAAACAGGACATGGATAGTTTAGCAGAATGGACAGACAGTCAGAATGATAGTAATTGACTGAAACAGGACATGGATAGTTTAGCAGAATGGATAGACAGTCAGGATGATAGTAATTGACTGAAACAGGACATGGATACATTAGCAGAATGGACAGACAGTCAGAATGATAGTAATTGTCTGAAACAGGACATGGATAGTTTAGCAGAATGGACAGACAGTCAGGATGATAGTAATTGAATGAAACAGGACATGGATAGTTTAGCAGAATGGATAGACAGTCAGGATGATAGTAATTGACTGAAACAGGACATAGATAATTTAGCAGAATGGATAGACAGTCAGGATGATAGTAAATGACTGAAACAGGACATGGATAATTTAGCAGAATGGACAGACAGTCAGGATGATAGTAATTGACTGAAACAGGACATGGATAGTTTAGCAGAATGGATAGACAGTCAGGATGATAGTAATTGACTGAAACAGGACATTGATAGTTTAGCAGAATGGACAGACAGTCAGGATGATAGTAATTGACTGAAACAGGACTTGGATAGTTCAGCAGCATGGATAGACAGTCAGGATGATAGTAATTGACTGAAACAGGACATTGATAGTTTAGCAGAATGGATAGACAGTCAGGATGATAGTAATTGACTGAAACAGGACGTTGATAGTTTAGCAGAATGGACAGACAGTCAGGATGATATTAATTGACTGAAACAGGACATTGATAGGTTAGCAGAATGGACAGACAGTCAGGATGATAGTAATTGACTGAAACAGGACATGGATAGTTTAGCAGCATGGATAGACAGTCAGGATGATAGTAATTGACTGAAACAGGACATGGATAATTTAGCAGAATGGACAGACAGTCAGGATGATAGTAATTGACTGAAACAGGACATGGATAGTTTAGCAGAATGGATAGACAGTCAGGATGATAGTAATTGACTGAAACAGGACATTGATGGTTTAGCAGAATGGACAGACTGTCAGGATGATAGTAATTGACTGAAACAGGACATTGATAGTTTAGCAGAATGGACAGACTGTCAGGATGATAATAATTGACTGAAACAGGACATAGATAATTAGAATGGACAGAGGATCAGGCTGATAGCAATTGACTGAAACAGGACATTGATAATTTAGCAGAATGGACAGACAGTCAGGATGATAGTAATTGACTGAAACAGGACATTGACAGTTTAGCAGAATGGACAGACAGTCAGGATGATAGTAATTGACTGAAACAGGACATTGATAGTTCAGCAGAATGGATAGACAGTCAGGATGATAGTAATTGACTGAAACAGGACATTGATAGTTTAGCAGAATGGACAGACAGTCAGGATGATAGTAATTGACTGAAACAGGACATTGATAGTTTAGCAGAATGGACAGACAGTCAGGATGATAGTAATTGACTGAAACAGGACATTGATATTTTAGCAGATTAGACAGACAGTCAGTATGATAGTAATTGACTAAGCAGGACTTTGTTAGGTTAGCAGAATGGATAGACAGTCAGGATGATAGTAATTGACTGAAACAGGACATGGATAGGTTAGCAGAATGGATAGACAGTCAGGATGATAGTAATTGACTGAAACAGGACCTTGATAATTTAGCAGAATGGACAGACAGTCAGGATGATAGTAATTGACTGAAACAGGACATGGATAATTTAGCAGAATGGACAGACTGTCAGGATGACAGTAATTGACTGAAACAGCACATTGATATGTTAGCAGAATGGACAGACAGTCAGGATGATAGTTATTGTCTGAAATAGGACATTGACAGTTTAGCAGAATCGACAGACAGTCAAGATGATAGTAATTGACTGAAACAGGACATGGATAGTTTAGCAGAATGGACAGACAGTCAGAATGATAGTAATTGACTGAAACAGGACATGGATAGTTTAGCAGAATGGATAGACAGTCAGGATGATAGTAATTGTCTGAAACAGGACATTGATAGTTTAGCAGAATGGACAGACTGTCAGGATGATAGTAATTGACTAAAACAGGACATGGATAGTTTAGCAGAAAAGGAAGACAGTCAGGATGATAGTAATTGACTGAAACATGGCATTGATAGTTTAGCAGAAAAGGAAGACAGTCAGGATTATAGTAATTGACTGAAGCAGGACATTGATAGTTTAGCAGAATGGATAGACAGTCAGGATGATAGTAATTGACTGAAACAGGACATTGATAGTTTAGCAGAATGGACAGACTGTCAGGATGATAGTAATTGACTGAAACAGGACATTGATAGTTTAGCAGAATGGACAGACTGTCAGGATGATAGTAAATGACTGAAACAGGACATGGATAGTTTAGCAGAATGGACAGAGAGTCAGGATGATAATAATTGACTGAAACAGGACATAGATAATTAGAATGGACAGAGGATCAGGCTGATAGCAATTGACTGAAACAGGACATTGATAATTTAGCAGAATGGACAGACAGTCAGGATGATAGTAATTGACTGAAACAGGACATTGACAGTTTAGCAGAATGGACAGACAGTCAGGATGATAGTAATTGACTGAAACAGGACATTGATAGTTTAGCAGAATGGACAGACAGTCAGGATGATAGTAATTGACTGAAACAGGACATTGACAGTTTAGCAGAATGGATAGACAGTCAGGATGATAGTAATTGACTGAAACAGGACATTGATAGTTTAGCAGAATGGACAGACAGTCAGGATGATAGTAATTGACTGAAACAGGACATTGATAGTTTAGCAGAATGGACAGACAGTCAGGATGATCGTAATTGACTGAAACAGGACCTTGATAATTTAGCAGAATGGACAGACAGTCAGGATGATAGTAATTGACTGAAACAGGACATGGATAGTTTAGCAGAATGGACAGACAGTCAGAATGATAGTAATTGACTGAAACAGGACATTGATAATTTAGCAGAATGGACAGACAGTCAGGATGATAGTAATTGACTGAAACAGGACATGGATAGTTTAGCAGAATGGACAGACAGTCAGGGTGATAGTAAATGACTGAAACAGGACATGGATAGTTTAGCAGAATGGACAGACAGTCAGGGTGATAGTAAATGACTGAAACAGGACATGGATAATTTAGCAGAATGGACAGACAGTCAGGATGATAGTAAATGACTGAAACAGGACTTGGATAGTTTAGCAGCATGAATAGACAGTCAGGATGATAGTAATTGACTGAAACAGGACATTGACAGGTTAGCAGAATGGACAGACAGTCAGGTTGATAGTAAAGGACTGAAACAGGACATTGATAGGTTAGCAGATTAGACAGAGAGTCAGGATGATAGTAATTGACTGAAACAGGACATTGATAATTTAGCAGAATGGACAGACAGTCAGGATGATAGTAATTGACTGAAACAGGACATTGACAGTTTAGCAGAATGGACAGACAGTCAGGATGATAGTAATTGACTGAAACAGGACATTGATATTTCAGCAGAATGGACAGACTGTCAGGATGATAGTAATTGACTGAAACAGGACATTGATAGTTTAGCAGAATGGACAGACAGTCAGGATGATAGTAATTGACTGAAACAGGACATTGATATTTTAGCAGATTAGACAGACAGTCAGTATGATAGTAATTGACTGAAGCAGGACCTTGATAATTTAGCAGAATGGACAGACAGTCAAGATGATAGTAATTGACTGAAACAGGACAGGAATAGTTTAGCAGAATGGATAGACTGTCAGGATGACAGTAATTGACTGAAACAGGACATTGATAGGTCAGCAGAATGGACAGACAGTCAGGATGATAGTAATTGACTGAAACAGGACATGGATAGTTTAGCAGAATGGACAGACAGTCAGGATGACAGTAATTGACTGAAACAGCACATTGATTAGTTAGCAGAATGGACAGACAGTCAGGATGATAGTAATTGTCTGAAATAGGACATTGATAGTTTAGCAGAATGGACAGACAGTCTGGATGATAGTAATTGACTGAAACAGGACATGGATAGTTTAGCAGAATGGACAGACAGTCAGGATGACAGTAATTCACTGAAACAGCACATTGATAGGTTAGCAGAATGGACAGACAGTCAGGATGATAGTAATTGACTGAAACAGGACATGGATAGTTTAGCAGAATGGATAGACAGTCAGGATGATAGTAATTGACTGAAACAGGACATTGATAGTTTAGCAGAATGGACAGACAGTCAGGATGATAGTAATTGACTGAAACAGGACATTGATAGTTTAGCAGAATGGACAGACAGTCAGGATGATAGTAATTGACTGAAACAGGACTTGGATAGTTCAGCAGCATGGATAGACAGTCAGGATGATAGTAATTGACTGAAACAGGACATTGATAGTTTAGCAGAATGGATAGACAGTCAGGATGATAGTAATTGACTGAAACAGGACTTGGATAGTTCAGCAGCATGGATAGACAGTCAGGATGATAGTAATTGACTGAAACAGGACATTGATAGTTTAGCAGAATGGACAGACAGTCAGGATGACAGTAATTGACTGAAACAGCACATTGATAGGTTAGCAGAATGGACAGACAGTCAGGATGATAGTAATTGACTGAAACAGGACATGGATAGTTTAGCAGAATGGATAGACAGTCAGGATGATAGTAATTGACTGAAACAGGACATTGATAGTTTAGCAGAATGGACAGACAGTCAGGATGATAGCAATTGACTGAAACAGGACATTGATAGTTTAGCAGAATGGACAGACAGTCAGGATGATAGTAATTGACTGAAACAGGACTTGGATAGTTCAGCAGCATGGATAGACAGTCAGGATGATAGTAATTGACTGAAACAGGACATTGATAGTTTAGCAGAATGGACAGACAGTCAGGATGATAGTAATTGACTGAAACAGGACTTGGATAGTTCAGCAGCATGGATAGACAGTCAGGATGATAGTAATTGACTGAAACAGGACATTGATAGTTTAGCAGAATGGATAGACAGTCAGGATGATAGTAATTGACTGAAACAGGACGTTGATAGTTTAGCAGAATGGACAGACAGTCAGGATGATAGTAATTGACTGAAACAGGACATTGTTAGTTTAGCAGAATGGACAGACAGTCAAGATGATAGTAATTGACTGAAACAGGACATGGATAAGTTAGCAGAATGGATAGACAGTCAGGATGATTGTAATTGACTGAAACAGGACATGGATAATTTAGCAGAATGGATAGACAGTCAGGATGATAGTAAATGACTGAAACAGGACTTGGATAGTTTAGCAGCATGAATAGACAGTCAGGATGATAGTAATTGACTGAAACAGGACATTGACAGGTTAGCAGAATGGACAGACAGTCAGGTTGATAGTAAATGACTGAAACAGGACATTGATAGGTTAGCAGATTAGACAGAGAGTCAGGATGATAGTAATTGACTGAAACAGGACATTGATAGGTTCGCAGAATGGACAGACAGTCAGGATGATAGTAATTGACTGAAACAGGACATGGATAATTTAGCAGAATGGACAGACAGTCAGGATGATAGTAATTGACTGAAACAGGACATGGATAGTTTAGCAGAATGGATAGACAGTCAGGATGATAGTAATTGACTGAAACAGGACATGGATAATTTAGCAGAATGGACAGACTGTCAGGATGATAGTAATTGACTGAAACAGGACATTGATAGTTTAGCAGAATGGACAGACTGTCAGGATGATAGTAAATGACTGAAACAGGACATGGATAGTTTAGCAGAATGGACAGAGAGTCAGGATGATAATAATTGACTGAAACAGGACATAGATAATTAGAATGGACAGAGGATCAGGCTGATAGCAATTGACTGAAACAGGACATTGATAATTTAGCAGAATGGACAGACAGTCAGGATGATAGTAATTGACTGAAACAAGACATTGACAGTTTAGCAGAATGGACAGACAGTCAGGATGATAGTAATTGACTGAAACAGGACATTGATATTTTAGCAGATTAGACAGACAGTCAGTATGATAGTAATTGACTGAAGCAGGACTTTGTTAGGTTAGCAGAATGGACAGACAGTCAGGATGATAGTAATTGACTGAAACAGGACATTGATAGTTTAGCAGAATGGACAGAGAGTCAGGATGATAGTAATTGACTGAAACAGGACATTGATAGTTTAGCAGAATGGATAGACAGTCAGGATGATAGTAATTGACTGAAACAGGACATTGATAGTTTAGCAGAATGGACAGACAGTCAGGATGATTGTAATTGACTGAAACAGGACTTGGATAGTTCAGCAGCATGGATAGACAGTCAGGATGATAGTAATTGACTGAAACAGGACATTGATAGTTTAGCAGAATGGACAGAGAGTCAGGATGATAGTAATTGACTGAAACAGGACATTGATAGTTTAGCAGAATGGATAGACAGTCAGGATGATAGTAATTGACTGAAACAGGACATTGATAGTTTAGCAGAATGGACAGACAGTCAGGATGATAGTAATTGACTGAAACAGGACTTGGATAGTTCAGCAGCATGGATAGACAGTCAGGATGATAGTAATTGACTGAAACAGGACATTGATAGTTTAGCAGAATGGATAGACAGTCAGGATGATAGTAATTGACTGAAACAGGACTTGGATAGTTCAGCAGCATGGATAGACAGTCAGGATGATAGTAATTGACTGAAACAGGACATTGATAGTTTAGCAGAATGGACAGACAGTCAGGATGACAGTAATTGACTGAAACAGCACATTGATAGGTTAGCAGAATGGACAGACAGTCAGGATGATAGTAATTGACTGAAACAGGACATGGATAGTTTAGCAGAATGGATAGACAGTCAGGATGATAGTAATTGACTGAAACAGGACATTGATAGTTTAGCAGAATGGACAGACAGTCAGGATGATAGCAATTGACTGAAACAGGCCATTGATAGTTTAGCAGAATGGACAGACAGTCAGGATGATAGTAATTGACTGAAACAGGACTTGGATAGTTCAGCAGCATGGATAGACAGTCAGGATGATAGTAATTGACTGAAACAGGACATTGATAGTTTAGCAGAATGGACAGACAGTCAGGATGATAGTAATTGACTGAAACAGGACTTGGATAGTTCAGCAGCATGGATAGACAGTCAGGATGATAGTAATTGACTGAAACAGGACATTGATAGTTTAGCAGAATGGATAGACAGTCAGGATGATAGTAATTGACTGAAACAGGACGTTGATAGTTTAGCAGAATGGACAGACAGTCAGGATGATAGTAATTGACTGAAACAGGACATTGTTAGTTTAGCAGAATGGACAGACAGTCAAGATGATAGTAATTGACTGAAACAGGACATGGATAAGTTAGCAGAATGGATAGACAGTCAGGATGATTGTAATTGACTGAAACAGGACATGGATAATTTAGCAGAATGGATAGACAGTCAGGATGATAGTAAATGACTGAAACAGGACTTGGATAGTTTAGCAGCATGAATAGACAGTCAGGATGATAGTAATTGACTGAAACAGGACATTGACAGGTTAGCAGAATGGACAGACAGTCAGGTTGATAGTAAATGACTGAAACAGGACATTGATAGGTTAGCAGATTAGACAGAGAGTCAGGATGATAGTAATTGACTGAAACAGGACATTGATAGGTTCGCAGAATGGACAGACAGTCAGGATGATAGTAATTGACTGAAACAGGACATGGATAATTTAGCAGAATGGACAGACAGTCAGGATGATAGTAATTGACTGAAACAGGACATGGATAGTTTAGCAGAATGGATAGACAGTCAGGATGATAGTAATTGACTGAAACAGGACATTGATAGTTTAGCAGAATGGACAGACTGTCAGGATGATAGTAATTGACTGAAACAGGACATTGATAGTTTAGCAGAATGGACAGACTGTCAGGATGATAGTAAATGACTGAAACAGGACATGGATAGTTTAGCAGAATGGACAGAGAGTCAGGATGATAATAATTGACTGAAACAGGACATAGATAATTAGAATGGACAGAGGATCAGGCTGATAGCAATTGACTGAAACAGGACATTGATAATTTAGCAGAATGGACAGACAGTCAGGATGATAGTAATTGACTGAAACAGGACATTGACAGTTTAGCAGAATGGACAGACAGTCAGGATGATAGTAATTGACTGAAACAGGACATTGATATTTTAGCAGATTAGACAGACAGTCAGTATGATAGTAATTGACTGAAGCAGGACTTTGTTAGGTTAGCAGAATGGATAGACAGTCAGGATGATAGTAATTGACTGAAACAGGACATGGATAGGTTAGCAGAATGGATAGACAGTCAGGATGATAGTAATTGACTGAAACAGGACCTTGATAATTTAGCAGAATGGAAAGACAGTCAGGATGATAGTAATTGACTGAAACAGGACATGGATAGTTTAGCAGCATGGATAGACAGTCAGGATGATAGTAATTGACTGAAACAGGACATGGATAATTTAGCAGAATGGACAGACAGTCAGGATGATAGTAATTGACTGAAACAGGACATGGATAATTTAGCAGAATGGACAGACTGTCAGGATGACAGTAATTGACTGAAACAGCACATTGATATGTTAGCAGAATGGACAGACAGTCAGGATGATAGTTATTGTCTGAAATAGGACATTGACAGTTTAGCAGAATCGACAGACAGTCAAGATGATAGTAATTGACTGAAACAGGACATGGATAGTTTAGCAGAATGGACAGACAGTCAGAATGATAGTAATTGACTGAAACAGGACATGGATAGTTTAGCAGAATGGATAGACAGTCAGGATGATAGTAATTGTCTGAAACAGGACATTGATAGTTTAGCAGAATGGACAGACTGTCAGGATGATAGTAATTGACTAAAACAGGACATGGATAGTTTAGCAGAAAAGGAAGACAGTCAGGATGATAGTAATCGACTGAAACAGGGCATTGATAGTTTAGCAGAAAAGGAAGACAGTCAGGATTATAGTAATTGACTGAAGCAGGAGATGGGTAGTATAGCAGAATGGACAGACAGTCAGGATGATAGTAATTGACTGAAACAGGACATGGATAGTTTAGCAGCATGGATAGACAGTCAGGATGATAGTAATTGACTGAAACAGGACATGGATAATTTAGCAGAATGGACAGACAGTCAGGATGATAGTAATTGACTGAAACAGGACATGGATAATTTAGCAGAATGGACAGACTGTCAGGATGACAGTAATTGACTGAAACAGCACATTGATATGTTAGCAGAATGGACAGACAGGCAGGATGATAGTTATTGTCTGAAATAGGACATTGACAGTTTAGCAGAATCGACAGACAGTCAAGATGATAGTAATTGACTGAAACAGGACATGGATAGTTTAGCAGAATGGACAGACAGTCAGAATGATAGTAATTGACTGAAACAGGACATGGATAGTTTAGCAGAATGGATAGACAGTCAGGATGATAGTAATTGTCTGAAACAGGACATTGATAGTTTAGCAGAATGGACAGACTGTCAGGATGATAGTAATTGACTAAAACAGGACATGGATAGTTTAGCAGAAAAGGAAGACAGTCAGGATGATAGTAATCGACTGAAACAGGGCATTGATAGTTTAGCAGAAAAGGAAGACAGTCAGGATTATAGTAATTGACTGAAGCAGGAGATGGGTAGTATAGCAGAATGGATAGACAGTCAGGATGATAGTAATTGACTGAAACAGGACATTGATAGTTTAGCAGAATGGATAGACAGTCAGGATGATAGTAATTGACTGAAACAGGACATTGATAGTTTAGCAGAATGGATAGACAGTCAGGATGATAGTAATTGACTGAAACAGGACATTGATAGTTTAGCAGAATGGATAGACAGTCAGGATGATAGTAATTGACTGAAACAGGACATTGATAGTTTAGCAGAATGGACAGACTGTCAGGATGATAGTAATTGACTGAAACAGGACATTGATAGTTTAGCAGAATGGACAGACTGTCAGGATGATAGTAAATGACTGAAACAGGACATGGATAGTTTAGCAGAATGGACAGAGAGTCAGGATGATAATAATTGACTGAAACAGGACATAGATAATTAGAATGGACAGAGGATCAGGCTGATAGCAATTGACTGAAACAGGACATTGATAATTTAGCAGAATGGACAGACAGTCAGGATGATAGTAATTGACTGAAACAGGACATTGACAGTTTAGCAGAATGGACAGACAGTCAGGATGATAGTAATTGACTGAAACAGGACATTGATATTTTAGCAGATTAGACAGACAGTCAGTATGATAGTAATTGACTGAAGCAGGACTTTGTTAGGTTAGCAGAATGGATAGACAGTCAGGATGATAGTAATTGACTGAAACAGGACATGGATAATTTAGCAGAATGGACAGACTGTCAGGATGACAGTAATTGACTGAAACAGCACATTGATATGTTAGCAGAATGGACAGACAGGCAGGATGATAGTTATTGTCTGAAATAGGACATTGACAGTTTAGCAGAATCGACAGACAGTCAAGATGATAGTAATTGACTGAAACAGGACATGGATAGTTTAGCAGAATGGACAGACAGTCAGAATGATAGTAATTGACTGAAACAGGACATGGATAGTTTAGCAGAATGGATAGACAGTCAGGATGATAGTAATTGTCTGAAACAGGACATTGATAGTTTAGCAGAATGGACAGACTGTCAGGATGATAGTAATTGACTAAAACAGGACATGGATAGTTTAGCAGAAAAGGAAGACAGTCAGGATGATAGTAATCGACTGAAACAGGGCATTAATAGTTTAGCAGAAAAGGAAGACAGTCAGGATTATAGTAATTGACTGAAGCAGGAGATGGGTAGTATAGCAGAATGGATAGACAGTCAGGATGATAGTAATTGACTGAAACAGGACATTGATAGTTTAGCAGAATGGATAGACAGTCAGGATGATAGTAATTGACTGAAACAGGACATTGATAGTTTAGCAGAATGGATAGACAGTCAGGATGATAGTAATTGACTGAAACAGGACATTGATAGTTTAGCAGAATGGATAGACAGTCAGGATGATAGTAATTGACTGAAACAGGACATTGATAGTTTAGCAGAATGGACAGACTGTCAGGATGATAGTAATTGACTGAAACAGGACATTGATAGTTTAGCAGAATGGACAGACTGTCAGGATGATAGTAAATGACTGAAACAGGACATGGATAGTTTAGCAGAATGGACAGAGAGTCAGGATGATAATAATTGACTGAAACAGGACATAGATAATTAGAATGGACAGAGGATCAGGCTGATAGCAATTGACTGAAACAGGACATTGATAATTTAGCAGAATGGACAGACAGTCAGGATGATAGTAATTGACTGAAACAGGACATTGACAGTTTAGCAGAATGGACAGACAGTCAGGATGATAGTAATTGACTGAAACAGGACATTGATATTTTAGCAGATTAGACAGACAGTCAGTATGATAGTAATTGACTGAAGCAGGACTTTGTTAGGTTAGCAGAATGGATAGACAGTCAGGATGATAGTAATTGACTGAAACAGGACATGGATAGTTTAGCAGCATGGATAGACAGTCAGGATGATAGTAATTGACGGAAACAGGACATGGATAATTTAGCAGAATGGACAGACAGTCAGGATGATAGTAATTGACTGAAACAGGACATGGATAATTTAGCAGAATGGACAGACTGTCAGGATGACAGTAATTGACTGAAACAGCACATTGATATGTTAGCAGAATGGACAGACAGTCAGGATGATAGTTATTGTCTGAAATAGGACATTGACAGTTTAGCAGAATCGACAGACAGTCAAGATGATAGTAATTGACTGAAACAGGACATGGATAGTTTAGCAGAAAAGGAAGACAGTCAGGATGATAGTAATTGACTGAAACAGGGCATTGATAGTTTAGCAGAAAAGGAAGACAGTCAGGATGATAGTAATTGACTGAAGCAGGACATGGGTAGTATAGCAGAATGGATAGACAGTCAGGATGATAGTAATTGACTGAAACAGGACATTGATAGTTTAGCAGAATGGACAGAGAGTCAGGATGATAGTAAATGACTGAAACAGGTCATTGAAAGTTTAGCAGAATGGATAGACAGTCAGGATGATAGTAATTGACTGAAACAGGACATTGATATTTTAGCAGATTAGACAGACAGTCAGTATGATAGTAATTGACTGAAGCAGGACTTTGTTAGGTTAGCAGAATGGATAGACAGTCAGGATGATAGTAATTGACTGAAACAGGACATGGATAGTTTAGCAGCATGGATAGACAGTCAGGATGATAGTAATTGACTGAAACAGGACATTGATATTTCAGCAGAATGGACAGACAGTCAGGATGATAGTAATTGACTGAAACAGGACATTGATAGTTTAGCAGAATGGACAGACAGTCAGGATGATAGTAATTGACTGAAACAGGACATTGATATTTTAGCAGATTAGACAGACAGTCAGTATGATAGTAATTGACTGAAGCAGGACTTTGTTAGGTTAGCAGAATGGATAGACAGTCAGGATGAAAGTAATTGACTGAAACAGGATATTGATAGGTTAGCAGAATGGACAGACAGTCAGGATGATAGTAATTGACTGAAACAGGACCTTGATAATTTAGCAGAATGGACAGACAGTCAAGATGATAGTAATTGACTGAAACAGGACATGGATAGTTTAGCAGAATGGATAGACTGTCAGGATGACAGTAATTGACTGAAACAGCACATTGATAGGTCAGCAGAATGGACAGACAGTCAGGATGATAGTAATCGACTGAAACAGGGCATTGATAGTTTAGCAGAAAAGGAAGACAGTCAGGATTATAGTAATTGACTGAAGCAGGAGATGGGTAGTATAGCAGAATGGACAGACAGTCAGGATGATAGTAATTGACTGAAACAGGACATTGATAGTTTAGCAGAATGGACAGACAGTCAGGATGATAGTAATTGACTGAAACAGGACATTGATAGTTTAGCAGAATGGACAGACAGTCAGGATGATAGTAATTGACTGAAACAGGAAATTGATAGTTTAGCAGAATGGACAGACAGTCAGGATGATAGTAATTGACTGAAACAGGACATTGATAGTTTAGCAGAATGGACAGACAGTCAGGATGATAGTAATTGACTGAAACAGGACATTGATAGTTTAGCAGAATGGACAGACAGTCAGGATGATAGTAATTGACTGAAACAGGAAATTGATAGTTTAGCAGAAAGGACAGACAGTCAGGATGATAGTAAATGACTGAAACAGGACATGGATAGTTTAGCAGAATGGACAGACATTCAGGGTGATAGTAATTGACTGAAACAGGACATTGATATTTTAGCAGATTAGACAGACAGTCAGTATGATAGTAATTGACTGAAGCAGGACTTTGTTAGGTTAGCAGAATGGATAGACAGTCAGGATGATAGTAATTGACTGAAACAGGACATGGATAGTTTAGCAGCATGGATAGACAGTCAGGATGATAGTAATTGACTGAAACAGGACATTGATATTTCAGCAGAATGGACAGACAGTCAGGATGATAGTAATTGACTGAAACAGGACATTGATAGTTTAGCAGAATGGACAGACAGTCAGGATGATAGTAATTGACTGAAACAGGACATTGATATTTTAGCAGATTAGACAGACAGTCAGTATGATAGTAATTGACTGAAGCAGGACTTTGTTAGGTTAGCAGAATGGATAGACAGTCAGGATGAAAGTAATTGACTGAAACAGGATATTGATAGGTTAGCAGAATGGACAGACAGTCAGGATGATAGTAATTGACTGAAACAGGACCTTGATAATTTAGCAGAATGGACAGACAGTCAAGATGATAGTAATTGACTGAAACAGGACATGGATAGTTTAGCAGAATGGATAGACTGTCAGGATGACAGTAATTGACTGAAACAGCACATTGATAGGTCAGCAGAATGGACAGACAGTCAGGATGATAGTAATCGACTGAAACAGGGCATTGATAGTTTAGCAGAAAAGGAAGACAGTCAGGATTATAGTAATTGACTGAAGCAGGAGATGGGTAGTATAGCAGAATGGATAGACAGTCAGGATGATAGTAATTGACTGAAACAGGACATTGATAGTTTAGCAGAATGGACAGACAGTCAGGATGATAGTAATTGACTGAAACAGGACATTGATAGTTTAGCAGAATGGACAGACAGTCAGGATGATAGTAATTGACTGAAACAGGACATTGATAGTTTAGCAGAATGGACAGACAGTCAGGATGATAGTAAATGACTGAAACAGGACATGGATAGTTTAGCAGAATGGACAGACATTCAGGGTGATAGTAAATGACTGAAACAGGACATGGATAATTTGGCAGAATGGACAGACAGTCAGGATGATAGTAAATGACTGAAACAGGACTTGGATAGTTTAGCAGCATGAATAGACAGTCAGGATGATAGTAATTGACTGAAACAGGACATTGACAGATTAGCAGAATGGACAGACAGTCAGGATGATAGTAATTGACTGAAACAGGACATTGATAGGTTAGCAGATTAGACAGAGAGTCAGGATGATAGTAATTGACTGAAACAGGACATTGACAATTTAGCAGAATGGACAGACAGTCAGGATGATAGTAATTGACTGAAACAGGACATTGACAGTTTAGCAGAATGGACAGACAGTCAGGATGATAGTAATTGACTGAAACAGGACATTGATATTTCAGCAGAATGGACAGACAGTCAGGATGATAGTAATTGACTGAAACAGGACATTGATATTTTAGCAGATTAGACAGACAGTCAGTATGATAGTAATTGACTGAAGCAGGACTTTGTTAGGTTAGCAGAATGGATAGACAGTCAGGATGAAAGTAATTGACTGAAACAGGACATTGATAGTTTAGCAGAATGGACAGACTGTCAGGATGATAGTAATTGACTGAAACAGGACATTGATAGTTTAGCAGAATGGACAGACTGTCAGGATGATAGTAAATGACTGAAACAGGACATGGATAGTTTAGCAGAATGGATAGACTGTCAGGATGACAGTAATTGACTGAAACAGCACATTGATAGGTCAGCAGAATGGACAGACAGTCAGGATGATAGTAATCGACTGAAACAGGGCATTGATAGTTTAGCAGAAAAGGAAGACAGTCAGGATTATAGTAATTGACTGAAGCAGGAGATGGGTAGTATAGCAGAATGGATAGACAGTCAGGATGATAGTAATTGACTGAAACAGGACATTGATAGTTTAGCAGAATGGATAGACAGTCAGGATGATAGTAATTGACTGAAACAGGACATTGATAGTTTAGCAGAATGGACAGACTGTCAGGATGATAGTAATTGACTGAAACAGGACATTGATAGTTTAGCAGAATGGACAGACTGTCAGGATGATAGTAAATGACTGAAACAGGACATGGATAGTTTAGCAGAATGGATAGACTGTCAGGATGACAGTAATTGACTGAAACAGCACATTGATAGGTCAGCAGAATGGACAGACAGTCAGGATGATAGTAATTGACTGAAACAGGACATTGATAGTTTAGCAGAATGGACAGACAGTCAGGATGATAGTAAATGACTGAAACAGGACATTGATAGTTTAGCAGAATGGACAGACTGTCAGGATGATAGTAAATGACTGAAACAGGACATGGATAGTTTAGCAGAATGGACAGAGAGTCAGGATGATAATAATTGACTGAAACAGGACATAGATAATTAGAATGGACAGAGGATCAGGCTGATAGCAATTGACTGAAACAGGACATTGACAGGTTAGCAGAATGGACAGACAGTCAGGATGATAGTAAATGACTGAAACAGGACATTGATAGGTTAGCAGATTAGACAGAGAGTCAGGATGATAGTAATTGACTGAAACAGGACATTGATAATTTAGCAGAATGGACAGACAGTCAGGATGATAGTAATTGACTGAAACAGGACATTGACAGTTTAGCAGAATGGACAGACAGTCAGGATGATAGTAATTGACTGAAACAGGACATTGATATTTCAGCAGAATGGACAGACAGTCAGGATGATAGTAATTGACTGAAACAGGACATTGATAGTTTAGCAGAATGGACAGACAGTCAGGATGATAGTAATTGACTGAAACAGGACATTGATATTTTAGCAGATTAGACAGACAGTCAGTATGAAAGTAATTGACTGAAGCAGGACTTTGTTAGGTTAGCAGAATGGATAGACAGTCAGGATGAAAGTAATTGACTGAAACAGGACATTGATAGGTTAGCAGAATGGATAGACTGTCAGGATGACAGTAATTGACTGAAACAGCACATTGATAGGTCAGCAGAATGGAGAGACAGTCAGGATGATAGTAATCGACTGAAACAGGGCATTGATAGTTTAGCAGAAAAGGAAGACAGTCAGGATTATAGTAATTGACTGAAGCAGGAGATGGGTAGTATAGCAGAATGGATAGACAGTCAGGATGATAGTAATTGACTGAAACAGGACATTGATAGTTTAGCAGAATGGATAGACAGTCAGGATGATAGTAATTGACTGAAACAGGACATTGATAGTTTAGCAGAATGGACAGACTGTCAGGATGATAGTAATTGACTGAAACAGGACATTGATAGTTTAGCAGAATGGACAGACTGTCAGGATGATAGTAAATGACTGAAACAGGACATGGATAGTTTAGCAGAATGGACAGAGAGTCAGGATGATAATAATTGACTGAAACAGGACATAGATAATTAGAATGGACAGAGGATCAGGCTGATAGCAATTGACTGAAACAGGACATTGATAATTTAGCAGAATGGACAGACAGTCAGGATGATAGTAATTGACTGAAACAGGACATTGACAGTTTAGCAGAATGGACAGACAGTCAGGATGATAGTAATTGACTGAAACAGGACATTGATAGTTCAGCAGAATGGACAGACAGTCAGTATGATAGTAATTGACTGAAACAGGACATTGATAGTTTAGCAGAATGGACAGACAGTCAGGATGATAGTAATTGACTGAAACAGGACATTGATAGTTTAGCAGAATGGACAGACAGTCAGGATGATAGTAATTGACTGAAACAGGACATTGATAGTTTAGCAGAATGGACAGACAGTCAGGATGATAGTAAATGACTGAAACAGGACATTGATAGTTTAGCAGAAAGGACAGACAGTCAGGATGATAGTAATTGACTGAAACAGGACATTGATAGTTTAGCAGAATGGACAGACAGTCAGGATGATAGTAATTGACTGAAACAGGACATTGATAGTTTAGCAGAATGGACAGACAGTCAGGATGATAGTAATTGACTGAAACAGGACATTGATATTTTAGCAGATTAGACAGACAGTCAGTATGATAGTAATTGACTGAAGCAGGACTTTGTTAGATTAGCAGAATGGATAGACAGTCAGGATGATAGTAATTGACTGAAACAGGACATGGATAGTTTAGCAGCATGGATAGACAGTCAGGATGATAGTAATTGACGGAAACAGGACATGGATAATTTAGCAGAATGGACAGACAGTCAGGATGATAGTAATTGACTGAAACAGGACATGGATAATTTAGCAGAATGGACAGACTGTCAGGATGACAGTAATTGACTGAAACAGCACATTGATATGTTAGCAGAATGGACAGACAGTCAGGATGATAGTTATTGTCTGAAATAGGACATTGACAGTTTAGCAGAATCGACAGACAGTCAAGATGATAGTAATTGACTGAAACAGGACATGGATAGTTTAGCAGAATGGATAGACAGTCAGGATGATAGTAGTTGTCTGAAACAGGACATTGATAGTTTAGCAGAATGGACAGACTGTCAGTATGATAGTAATTGACTGAAACAGGACATGGATAGTTTAGCAGAAAAGGAAGACAGTCAGGATGATAGTAATTGACTGAAACAGGGCATTGATAGTTTAGCAGAAAAGGAAGACAGTCAGGATGATAGTAATTGACTGAAGCAGGACATGGGTAGTATAGCAGAATGGATAGACAGTCAGGATGATAGTAATTGACTGAAACAGGACATTGATAGTTTAGCAGAATGGACAGAGAGTCAGGATGATAGTAAATGACTGAAACAGGTCATTGAAAGTTTAGCAGAATGGATAGACAGTCAGGATGATAGTAATTGACTGAAACAGGACATTGATAATTTAGCAGAATGGACAGACAGTCAGGATGATAGTAATTGACTGAAACAGGACATGGATAGTTTAGCAGAATGGATAGACAGTCAGGATGATAGTAATTGACTGAAACAGGACATTGATAATTTAGCAGAATGGACAGACAGTCAGGATGATAGTAAATGACTGAAACAGGACATGGATAGTTTAGCAGAATGGACAGACAGTCAGGGTGATAGTAAATGACTGAAACAGGACATGGATAATTTAGCAGAATGGACAGACAGTCAGGATGATAGTAAATGACTGAAACAGGACATGGATAGTTTAGCAGCATGAATAGACAGTCAGGATGATAGTAATTGACTGAAACAGGACATTGACAGGTTAGCAGAATGGACAGACAGTCAGGTTGATAGTAAATGACTGAAACAGGACATTGATAGGTTAGCAGATTAGACAGAGAGTCAGGATGATAGTAATTGACTGAAACAGGACATTGATAATTTAGCAGAATGGACAGACAGTCAGGATGATAGTAATTGACTGAAACAGGACATTGACGGATTAGCAGAATGGACAGACAGTCAGGATGATAGTAATTGACTGAAACAGGACATTGATAGTTCAGCAGAATGGACAGACAGTCAGGATGATAGTAATTGACTGAAACAGGACATTGATAGTTTAGCAGAATGGACAGACAGTCAGGATGATAGTAATTGACTGAAACAGGACATTGATAGTTTAGCAGAATGGACAGACAGTCAGGATGATAGTAATTGACTGAAACAGGACATTGATAGTTTAGCAGAATGGACAGACAGTCAGGATGATAGTAATTGACTGAAACAGGACATTTGTAGTTTAGCAGAATGGACAGACAGTCAGGATGATAGTAATTGACTGAAACAGGACATTGATAGTTTAGCAGAATGGACAGACAGTCAGGATGATAGTAATTGACTGAAACAGGACATTGATAGTTTAGCAGAATGGACAGACAGTCAGTATGATAGTAATTGACTGAAGCAGGACTTTGTTAGGTTAGCAGAATGGATAGACAGTCAGGATGAAAGTAATTGACTGAAACAGGACATTGATAGGTTAGCAGAATGGACAGACAGTCAGGATGATAGTAATTGACTGAAACAGGACCTTGATAATTTAGCAGAATGGACAGACAGTCAAGATGACAGTAATTGACTGAAACAGGACATGGATAGTTTAGCAGAATGGATAGACTGTCAGGATGACAGTAATTGACTGAAACAGCACATTGATAGGTCAGCAGAATGGACAGACAGTCAGGATGATAGTAATTGACTGAAACAGGACATGGATAGTTTAGCAGAATGGACAGACAGTCAGGATGACAGTAATTGACTGAAACAGCACATTGATTAGTTAGCAGAATGGACAGACAGTCAGGATGATAGTAATTGTCTGAAATAGGACATTGATAGTTTAGCAGAATGGACAGACAGTCTGGATGATAGTAATTGACTGAAACAGGACATGGATAGTTTAGCAGAATGGACAGACAGTCAGGATGATAGTAATTGACTGAAACAGGACATGGATAGTTTAGCAGAATGGACAGACTGTCAGGATGATAGTAATTGACTGAAACAGGACATTGATAGTTTAGCAGAATGGACAGACTGTCAGGATGATAGTAAATGACTGAAACAGGACATGGATAGTTTAGCAGAATGGACAGAGAGTCAGGATGATAATAATTGACTGAAACAGGACATAGATAATTAGAATGGACAGAGGATCAGGCTGATAGCAATTGACTGAAACAGGACATTGATAATTTAGCAGAATGGACAGACAGTCAGGATGATAGTAATTGACTGAAACAGGACATTGACGGTTTAGCAGAATGGACAGACAGTCAGGATGATAGTAATTGACTGAAACAGGACATTGATAGTTCAGCAGAATGGACAGACAGTCAGGATGATAGTAATTGACTGAAACAGGACATTGATAGTTTAGCAGAATGGACAGACAGTCAGGATGATAGTAATTGACTGAAACAGGACATTGATAGTTTAGCAGAATGGACAGACAATCAGGATGATAGTAATTGACTGAAACAGGACATTGATAGTTTAGCAGAATGGACAGACAGTCAGGATGATAGTAATTGACTGAAACAGGACATTTGTAGTTTAGCAGAATGGACAGACAGTCAGGATGATAGTAATTGACTGAAACAGGACATTGATAGTTTAGCAGAATGGACAGACAGTCAGGATGATAGTAATTGAATGAAACAGGACATTGATAGTTTAGCAGAATGGACAGACAGTCAGGATGATAGTAATTGACTGAAACAGGACATTGATATTTTAGCAGAATCGACAGACAGTCAAGATGATAGTAATTGACTGAAACAGGACATGGATAGTTTAGCAGAATGGACAGACAGTCAGAATGATAGTAATTGACTGAAACAGGACATGGATAGTTTAGCAGAATGGATAGACAGTCAGGATGATAGTAATTGTCTGAAACAGGACATTGATAGTTTCGCAGAATGGACAGACTGTCAGTATGATAGTAATTGACTGAAACAGGACATGGATAGTTTAGCAGAAAAGGAAGACAGTCAGGATGATAGTAATTGACTGAAACAGGGCATTGATAGTTTAGCAGAAAAGGAAGACAGTCAGGATGATAGTAATTGACTGAAGCAGGACATGGGTAGTATAGCAGAATGGATAGACAGTCAGGATGATAGTAATTGACTGAAACAGGACATTGATAGTTTAGCAGAATGGACAGAGAGTCAGGATGATAGTAAATGACTGAAACAGGTCATTGAAAGTTTAGCAGAATGGATAGACAGTCAGGATGATAGTAATTGACTGAAACAGGACATTGATAATTTAGCAGAATGGACAGACAGTCAGGATGATAGTAATTGACTGAAACAGGACATGGATAGTTTAGCAGAATGGATAGACAGTCAGGATGATAGTAATTGACTGAAACAGGACATTGATAATTTAGCAGAATGGACAGACAGTCAGGATGATAGTAATTGACTGAAACAGGACATGGATAGTTTAGCAGAATTGACAGACAGTCAGGATGATAGTAAATGACTGAAACAGGACATGGATAGTTTAGCAGAATGGACAGACAGTCAGGGTGATAGTAAATGACTGAAACAGGACATGGATAATTTAGCAGAATGGACAGACAGTCAGGATGATAGTAAATGACTGAAACAGGACTTGGATAGTTTAGCAGCATGAATAGACAGTCAGGATGATAGTAATTGACTGAAACAGGACATTGACAGGTTAGCAGAATGGACAGACAGTCAGGTTGATAGTAAATGACTGAAACAGGACATTGATAGGTTAGCAGATTAGACAGAGAGTCAGGATGATAGTAATTGACTGAAACAGGACATTGAAAATTTAGCAGAATGGACAGACAGTCAGGATGATAGTAATTGACTGAAACAGGACATTGACAGTTTAGCAGAATGGACAGACAGTCAGGATGATAGTAATTGACTGAAACAGGACATTGATATTTCAGCAGAATGGACAGACAGTCAGGATGATAGTAATTGACTGAAACAGGACTTGGATAGTTTAGCAGCATGGATAGACAGTCAGGATGATAGTAATTGACTGAAACAGGACATTGATAGTTTAGCAGAATGGATAGACAGTCAGGATGATAGTAATTGACTGAAACAGGACGTTGATAGTTTAGCAGAATAGACAGACAGTCAAGATGATAGTAATTGACTGAAACAGGACATGGATAAGTTAGCAGAATGGATAGACAGTCAGGATGATTGTAATTGACTGAAACAGGACATGGATAATTTAGCACAATGGATAGACAGTCAGGATGATAGTAAATGACTGAAACAGGACTTGGATAGTTTAGCAGCATGAATAGACAGTCAGGATGATAGTAATTGACTGAAACAGGACATTGATAGTTTAGCAGAATGGACAGACAGTCAGGATGATAGTAATTGACTGAAATAGGACATTGATATTTCAGCAGAATGGACAGACAGTCAGGATGATAGTAATTGACTGAAACAGGACATTGATAGTTTAGCAGAATGGACAGACAGTCAGTATGATAGTAATTGACTGAAACAGGACATGGATAGTTTAGCAGAATGGACAGACAGTCAGAATGATAGTAATTGACTGAAACAGGACATGGATAGTTTAGCAGAATGGACAGACAGTCAGGATGATAGTAATTGACTGAAACAGGACATGGATAGTTTAGCAGAATGGACAGACAGTCAGGATGATAGTAATTGACTGAAACAGGACATGGATAGTTTAGCAGAATGGACAGACAGTCAGGATGATAGTAATTGACTGAAACAGGACATTGATAGTTTAGCAGAATGGACAGACTGTCAGGATGATAGTAATTGACTGAAACATGACATTGATAGTTTAGCAGAATGGACAGACAGTCAGGATGATAGTAATTGACTGAAACAGGACATTGATATTTTAGCAGATTAGACAGACAGTCAGTATGATAGTAATTGACTGAAGCAGGACTTTGTTAGGTTAGCAGAATGGATAGACAGTCAGGATGAAAGTAATTGACTGAAACAGGACATTGATAGGTTAGCAGAATGGACAGACAGTCAGGATGATAGTAATTGACTGAAACAGGACCTTGATAATTTAGCAGAATGGACAGACAGTCAAGATGATAGTAATTGACTGAAACAGGACATGGATAGTTTAGCAGAATGGATAGACTGTCAGGATGACAGTAATTGACTGAAACAGCACATTGATAGGTCAGCAGAATGGACAGACAGTCAGGATGATAGTAATTGACTGAAACAGGACATGGATAGTTTAGCAGAATGGACAGACAGTCAGGATGACAGTAATTGACTGAAACAGGACATTGATTAGTTAGCAGAATGGACAGACAGTCAGGATGATAGTAATTGTCTGAAATAGGACATTGATAGTTTAGCAGAATGGACAGACAGTCTGGATGATAGTAATTGACTGAAACAGGACATGGATAGTTTAGCAGAATGGACAGACAGTCAGGATGACAGTAATTGACTGAAACAGCACATTGATAGGTTAGCAGAATGGACAGACAGTCAGGATGATAGTAATTGACTGAAACAGGACATTGATAGTTTAGCAGAAGGGACAGACAGTCAGGATGATAGTAATTGACTGAAACAGGACATTGATAGTTTAGCAGAATGGATAGACAGTCAGGATGATAGTAATTGACTGAAACAGGACATGGATAGTTTCGCAGAATGCACAGTCAGTCAGGATGATAGTAATTGACTGAAACAGGACATTGATAGTTTAGCAGAATGGATAGACAGTCAGGATGATAGTAATTGAATGAAATAGGACATTGATAGTTTAGCAGAATGGACAGACAGTCAGGATGATAGTAATTGACTGAAACAGGAAATTGATAGTTTAGCAGAATGGATAGACAGTCAGGATGATAGTAATTGACTGAAACAGGACATGGATAGTTTCGCAGAATGGACAGACAGTCAGGATGATAGTAATTGACTGAAACAGGACATGGATAGGCTCGCAGAATGGACAGACTGTCAGGATGACAGTAATTGACTGAAACAGCACATTGATAGGTTAGCAGAATGGACAGACAGTCAGGATGATAGTAATTGACTGAAACAGGAAATTGATAGTTTAGCAGAATGGACAGACAGTCAGAATGATAGTAATTGACTGAAACAGGACATGGATAGTTTAGCAGAATGGACAGACAGTCAGAATGATAGTAATTGACTGAAACAGGACATGGATAGTTTAGCAGAATGGATAGACAGTCAGGATGATAGTAATTGACTGAAACAGGACATTGATAGTTTAGCAGAATGGACAGACAGTCAGAATGATAGTAATGGACTGAAACAGGACATGGATAGTTTAGCAGAATGGACAGACAGTCAGAATGATAGTAATTGACTGAAACAGGGCTTGGATAGTTTAGCAGAATGGATAGACAGTCAGGATGATAGCAATTGACTGAAACAGGACATTGATAGTTTAGCAGAATGGGCAGACTGTCAGGATGATAGTAAATGACTGAAACAGGACATGGATACTTTAGCAGAATGGACAGAGAGTCAGGATGATAGTAATTGACTGAAACAGGGCTTGGATAGTTTAGCAGAATGGAGAGACAGTCAGGATGATAGTAATTGACTGAAACAGGACCTTGATAATTTAGCAGAATGGACAGACAGTCAAGATGATAGTAATTGACTGAAACAGGACATGGATAGTTTAGCAGAATGGATAGACTGTCAGGATGACAGTAATTGACTGAAACAGCACATTGATAGGTCAGCAGAATGGACAGACAGTCAGGATGATAGTAATTGACTGAAACAGGACATGGACAGGTTAGCAGAATGGATAGACAGTCAGGATGATAGTAATTGACTGAAATAGGACATTGATAGTTTAGCAGAATGGACAGAGAGTCAGGATGATAGTAATTGACTGAAATAGGACATTGATAGTTTAGCAGAATGGATAGACAGTCAGGATGATAGTAATTGACTGAAACAGGACATGGATAGTTTCGCAGAATGGACAGAAAGTCAGGATGATAGTAATTGACTGAAACAGGACATGGATAGTTTAGCAGAATGGATAGACAGTCAGGATGATAGTAATTGACTGAAACAGGACCTTGATAATTTAGCAGAATGGATAGACAGTCAGGATGATAGTAATTGACTGAAACAGGACCTTGATAATTTAGCAGAATGGACAGACAGTCAAGATGATAGTAATTGACTGAAACAGGACATTGATAGTTTAGCAGAATGGATAGACAGTCAGGATGATAGTAATTGACTGAAACAGGACATGGATAGTTTCGCAGAATGGACAGAAAGTCAGGATGATAGTAATTGACTGAAACAGGACATGGATAGTTTAGCAGAATGGATAGACAGTCAGGATGATAGTAATTGACTGAAACAGGACATGGATAGTTTAGCAGAATGGATAGACAGTCAGGATGATAGTAATTGACTGAAACAGGACCTTGATAATTTAGCAGAATGGACAGACAGTCAAGATGATAGTAATTGACTGAAACAGGACATGGATAGTTTAGCAGAATGGATAGACTGTCAGGATGACAGTAATTGACTGAAACAGCACATTGATAGGTCAGCAGAATGGACAGACAGTCAGGATGATAGTAATTGACTGAAACAGGACATGGATAGTTTAGCAGAATGGACAGACAGTCAGGATGACAGTAATTGACTGAAACAGCACATTGATAGGTTAGCAGAATGGACAGACAGTCAGGATGATAGTAATTGACTGAAACAGGACATTGATAGTTTAGCAGAATGGACAGACAGTCAGGATGATAGTAATTGACTGAAACAGGACATTGATAGTTTAGCAGAATGGATAGACAGTCAGGATGATAGTAATTGACTGAAACAGGACATGGATAGTTTCACAGAATGGACAGTCAGTCAGGATGATAGTAATTGACTGAAACAGGACATTGATAGTTTAGCAGAATGGATAGACAGTCAGGATGATAGTAATTGACTGAAATAGGACATTGATAGTTTAGCAGAATGGACAGACAGTCAGGATGATAGTAATTGACTGAAACAGGACATTGATAGTTTAGCAGAATGGATATACAGTCAGGATGATAGTAATTGACTGAAACAGGACATGGATAGTTTCGCAGAATGGACAGACAGTCAGGATCATAGTAATTGACTGAAACAGGACATGGATAGTTTCGCAGAATGGACAGACAGTCAGGATGATAGTAATTGACTGAAACAGGACATGGATAATTTAGCAGAATGGACAGACTGTCAGGATGACAGTAATTGACTGAAACAGCACATTGATAGGTTAGCAGAATGGACAGACAGTCAGGATGATAGTAATTGACTGAAACAGGACATTGATAGTTTAGCAGAATGGACAGACAGTCAGAATGATAGTAATTGACTTAAACAGGACATGGATAGTTTAGCAGAATGGACAGACAGTCAGAATGATAGTAATTGACTGAAACAGGACATTGATAGTTTAGCAGAATGGATAGACAGTCAGGATGATAGTAATTGACTGAAACAGGACATGGATAGTTTCGCAGAATGGACAGAAAGTCAGGATGATAGTAATTGACTGAAACAGGACATGGATAATTTAGCAGAATGGACAGACTGTCAGGATGACAGTAATTGACTGAAACAGCACATTGATAGGTTAGCAGAATGGACAGACAGTCAGGATGATAGTAATTGACTGAAACAGGACATTGATAGTTTAGCAGAATGGACAGACAGTCAGAATGATAGTAATTGACTGAAACAGGACATGGATAGTTTAGCAGAATGGACAGACAGTCAGAATGATAGTAATTGACTGAAACAGGACATGGATAGTTTAGCAGAATGGATAGACAGTCAGGATGATAGTAATTGACTGAAACAGGACATTGATAGTTTAGCAGAATGGACAGACAGTCAGAATGATAGTAATTGACTGAAACAGGACATGGATAGTTTAGCAGAATGGACAGACAGTCAGAATGATAGTAATTGACTGAAACAGGGCTTGGATACTTTAGCAGAATGGACAGAGAGTCAGGATGATAGTAATTGACTGAAACAGGGCTTGGATAGTTTAGCAGAATGGATAGACAGTCAGGATGATAGTAATTGACTGAAACAGGACCTTGATAATTTAGCAGAATGGACAGACAGTCAAGATGATAGTAATTGACTGAAACAGGACATGGATAGTTTAGCAGAATGGATAGACTGTCAGGATGACAGTAATTGACTGAAACAGCACATTGATAGGTCAGCAGAATGGACAGACAGTCAGGATGATAGTAATTGACTGAAACAGGACATGGATAGTTTAGCAGAATGGACAGACAGTCAGGATGATAGTAATTGACTGAAACAGGACATTGATAGTTTAGCAGAATGGACAGACAGTCAGAATGATAGTAATTGACTGAAACAGGACATGGATAGTTTAGCAGAATGGACAGACAGTCAGAATGATAGTAATTGACTGAAACAGGGCTTGGATAGTTTAGCAGAATGGATAGACAGTCAGGATGATAGCAATTGACTGAAACAGGACATTGATGGTTTAGCAGAATGGGCAGACTGTCAGGATGATAGTAAATGACTGAAACAGGACATGGATACTTTAGCAGAATGGACAGAGAGTCAGGATGATAGTAATTGACTGAAACAGGGCTTGGATAGTTTAGCAGAATGGATAGACAGTCAGGATGATAGTAATTGACTGAAACAGGACCTTGATAATTTAGCAGAATGGACAGACAGTCAAGATGATAGTAATTGACTGAAACAGGACATGGATAGTTTAGCAGAATGGATAGACTGTCAGGCTGACAGTAATTGACTGAAACAGCACATTGATAGGTTAGCAGAATGGACAGACAGTCAGGATGACAGTAATTGACTGAAACAGCACATTGATAGGTTAGCAGAATGGACAGACAGTCAGGATGATAGTAATTGACTGAAACAGCACATTGATAGTTTAGCAGAATGGACAGACAGTCAGGATGATAGTAATTGACTGAAACAGGACATTGATAGTTTAGCAGAATGGACAGACAGTCAGGATGATAGTAATTGACTGAAACAGGACATGGATAGTTTCGCAGAATGGACAGTCAGTCAGGATGATAGTAATTGACTGAAACAGGACTTTGATAGTTTAGCAGAATGGATAGACAGTCAGGATGATAGTAATTGACTGAAATAGGACATTGATAGTTTAGCAGAATGGACAGACAGTCAGGATGATAGTAATTGACTGAAACAGGACATTGATAGTTTAGCAGAATGGACAGACAGTCAGGATGATAGTAATTGACTGAAACAGGACATGGACAGGTTAGCAGAATGGATAGACAGTCAGGATGATAGTAATTGACTGAAATAGGACATTGATAGTTTAGCAGAATGGACAGAGAGTCAGGATGATAGTAATTGACTGAAATAGGACATTGATAGTTTAGCAGAATGGATAGACAGTCAGGATGATAGTAATTGACTGAAACAGGACATGGATAGTTTCGCAGAATGGACAGAAAGTCAGGATGATAGTAATTGACTGAAACAGGACATGGATAGTTTAGCAGAATGGATAGACAGTCAGGATGATAGTAATTGACTGAAACAGGACCTTGATAATTTAGCAGAATGGATAGACAGTCAGGATGATAGTAATTGACTGAAACAGGACCTTGATAATTTAGCAGAATGGACAGACAGTCAAGATGATAGTAATTGACTGAAACAGGACATTGATAGTTTAGCAGAATGGATAGACAGTCAGGATGATAGTAATTGACTGAAACAGGACATGGATAGTTTCGCAGAATGGACAGAAAGTCAGGATGATAGTAATTGACTGAAACAGGACATGGATAGTTTAGCAGAATGGATAGACAGTCAGGATGATAGTAATTGACTGAAACAGGACATGGATAGTTTAGCAGAATGGATAGACAGTCAGGATGATAGTAATTGACTGAAACAGGACCTTGATAATTTAGCAGAATGGACAGACAGTCAAGATGATAGTAATTGACTGAAACAGGACATGGATAGTTTAGCAGAATGGATAGACTGTCAGGATGACAGTAATTGACTGAAACAGCACATTGATAGGTCAGCAGAATGGACAGACAGTCAGGATGATAGTAATTGACTGAAACAGGACATGGATAGTTTAGCAGAATGGACAGACAGTCAGGATGACAGTAATTGACTGAAACAGCACATTGATAGGTTAGCAGAATGGACAGACAGTCAGGATGATAGTAATTGACTGAAACAGGACATTGATAGTTTAGCAGAATGGACAGACAGTCAGGATGATAGTAATTGACTGAAACAGGACATTGATAGTTTAGCAGAATGGATAGACAGTCAGGATGATAGTAATTGACTGAAACAGGACATGGATAGTTTCACAGAATGGACAGTCAGTCAGGATGATAGTAATTGACTGAAACAGGACATTGATAGTTTAGCAGAATGGATAGACAGTCAGGATGATAGTAATTGACTGAAATAGGACATTGATAGTTTAGCAGAATGGACAGACAGTCAGGATGATAGTAATTGACTGAAACAGGACATTGATAGTTTAGCAGAATGGATATACAGTCAGGATGATAGTAATTGACTGAAACAGGACATGGATAGTTTCGCAGAATGGACAGACAGTCAGGATCATAGTAATTGACTGAAACAGGACATGGATAGTTTCGCAGAATGGACAGACAGTCAGGATGATAGTAATTGACTGAAACAGGACATGGATAATTTAGCAGAATGGACAGACTGTCAGGATGACAGTAATTGACTGAAACAGCACATTGATAGGTTAGCAGAATGGACAGACAGTCAGGATGATAGTAATTGACTGAAACAGGACATTGATAGTTTAGCAGAATGGACAGACAGTCAGAATGATAGTAATTGACTTAAACAGGACATGGATAGTTTAGCAGAATGGACAGACAGTCAGAATGATAGTAATTGACTGAAACAGGACATTGATAGTTTAGCAGAATGGATAGACAGTCAGGATGATAGTAATTGACTGAAACAGGACATGGATAGTTTCGCAGAATGGACAGAAAGTCAGGATGATAGTAATTGACTGAAACAGGACATGGATAATTTAGCAGAATGGACAGACTGTCAGGATGACAGTAATTGACTGAAACAGCACATTGATAGGTTAGCAGAATGGACAGACAGTCAGGATGATAGTAATTGACTGAAACAGGACATGGATAGTTTAGCAGAATGGACAGACAGTCAGGATGATAGTAATTGACTGAAACAGGACCTTGATAATTTAGCAGAATGGACAGACAGTCAAGATGATAGTAATTGACTGAAACAGGACATGGATAGTTTAGCAGAATGGATAGACTGTCAGGCTGACAGTAATTGACTGAAACAGCACATTGATAGGTTAGCAGAATGGACAGACAGTCAGGATGACAGTAATTGACTGAAACAGCACATTGATAGGTTAGCAGAATGGACAGACAGTCAGGATGATAGTAATTGACTGAAACAGCACATTGATAGTTTAGCAGAATGGACAGACAGTCAGGATGATAGTAATTGACTGAAACAGGACATTGATAGTTTAGCAGAATGGACAGACAGTCAGGATGATAGTAATTGACTGAAACAGGACATGGATAGTTTCGCAGAATGGACAGTCAGTCAGGATGATAGTAATTGACTGAAACAGGACTTTGATAGTTTAGCAGAATGGATAGACAGTCAGGATGATAGTAATTGACTGAAATAGGACATTGATAGTTTAGCAGAATGGACAGACAGTCAGGATGATAGTAATTGACTGAAACAGGACATTGATAGTTTAGCAGAATGGACAGACAGTCAGGATGATAGTAATTGACTGAAACAGGACATGGACAGGTTAGCAGAATGGATAGACAGTCAGGATGATAGTAATTGACTGAAATAGGACATTGATAGTTTAGCAGAATGGACAGAGAGTCAGGATGATAGTAATTGACTGAAATAGGACATTGATAGTTTAGCAGAATGGATAGACAGTCAGGATGATAGTAATTGACTGAAACAGGACATGGATAGTTTCGCAGAATGGACAGAAAGTCAGGATGATAGTAATTGACTGAAACAGGACATGGATAGTTTAGCAGAATGGATAGACAGTCAGGATGATAGTAATTGACTGAAACAGGACCTTGATAATTTAGCAGAATGGATAGACAGTCAGGATGATAGTAATTGACTGAAACAGGACCTTGATAATTTAGCAGAATGGACAGACAGTCAAGATGATAGTAATTGACTGAAACAGGACATTGATAGTTTAGCAGAATGGATAGACAGTCAGGATGATAGTAATTGACTGAAACAGGACATGGATAGTTTCGCAGAATGGACAGAAAGTCAGGATGATAGTAATTGACTGAAACAGGACATGGATAGTTTAGCAGAATGGATAGACAGTCAGGATGATAGTAATTGACTGAAACAGGACATGGATAGTTTAGCAGAATGGATAGACAGTCAGGATGATAGTAATTGACTGAAACAGGACCTTGATAATTTAGCAGAATGGACAGACAGTCAAGATGATAGTAATTGACTGAAACAGGACATGGATAGTTTAGCAGAATGGATAGACTGTCAGGATGACAGTAATTGACTGAAACAGCACATTGATAGGTCAGCAGAATGGACAGACAGTCAGGATGATAGTAATTGACTGAAACAGGACATGGATAGTTTAGCAGAATGGACAGACAGTCAGGATGACAGTAATTGACTGAAACAGCACATTGATAGGTTAGCAGAATGGACAGACAGTCAGGATGATAGTAATTGACTGAAACAGGACATTGATAGTTTAGCAGAATGGACAGACAGTCAGGATGATAGTAATTGACTGAAACAGGACATTGATAGTTTAGCAGAATGGATAGACAGTCAGGATGATAGTAATTGACTGAAACAGGACATGGATAGTTTCACAGAATGGACAGTCAGTCAGGATGATAGTAATTGACTGAAACAGGACATTGATAGTTTAGCAGAATGGATAGACAGTCAGGATGATAGTAATTGACTGAAATAGGACATTGATAGTTTAGCAGAATGGACAGACAGTCAGGATGATAGTAATTGACTGAAACAGGACATTGATAGTTTAGCAGAATGGATATACAGTCAGGATGATAGTAATTGACTGAAACAGGACATGGATAGTTTCGCAGAATGGACAGACAGTCAGGATCATAGTAATTGACTGAAACAGGACATGGATAGTTTCGCAGAATGGACAGACAGTCAGGATGATAGTAATTGACTGAAACAGGACATGGATAATTTAGCAGAATGGACAGACTGTCAGGATGACAGTAATTGACTGAAACAGCACATTGATAGGTTAGCAGAATGGACAGACAGTCAGGATGATAGTAATTGACTGAAACAGGACATTGATAGTTTAGCAGAATGGACAGACAGTCAGAATGATAGTAATTGACTTAAACAGGACATGGATAGTTTAGCAGAATGGACAGACAGTCAGAATGATAGTAATTGACTGAAACAGGACATTGATAGTTTAGCAGAATGGATAGACAGTCAGGATGATAGTAATTGACTGAAACAGGACATGGATAGTTTCGCAGAATGGACAGAAAGTCAGGATGATAGTAATTGACTGAAACAGGACATGGATAATTTAGCAGAATGGACAGACTGTCAGGATGACAGTAATTGACTGAAACAGCACATTGATAGGTTAGCAGAATGGACAGACAGTCAGGATGATAGTAATTGACTGAAACAGGACATTGATAGTTTAGCAGAATGGACAGACAGTCAGAATGATAGTAATTGACTGAAACAGGACATGGATAGTTTAGCAGAATGGACAGACAGTCAGAATGATAGTAATTGACTGAAACAGGACATGGATAGTTTAGCAGAATGGATAGACAGTCAGGATGATAGTAATTGACTGAAACAGGACATTGATAGTTTAGCAGAATGGACAGACAGTCAGAATGATAGTAATTGACTGAAACAGGACATGGATAGTTTAGCAGAATGGACAGACAGTCAGAATGATAGTAATTGACTGAAACAGGGCTTGGATACTTTAGCAGAATGGACAGAGAGTCAGGATGATAGTAATTGACTGAAACAGGGCTTGGATAGTTTAGCAGAATGGATAGACAGTCAGGATGATAGTAATTGACTGAAACAGGACCTTGATAATTTAGCAGAATGGACAGACAGTCAAGATGATAGTAATTGACTGAAACAGGACATGGATAGTTTAGCAGAATGGATAGACTGTCAGGATGACAGTAATTGACTGAAACAGCACATTGATAGGTCAGCAGAATGGACAGACAGTCAGGATGATAGTAATTGACTGAAACAGGACATGGATAGTTTAGCAGAATGGACAGACAGTCAGGATGATAGTAATTGACTGAAACAGGACATTGATAGTTTAGCAGAATGGACAGACAGTCAGAATGATAGTAATTGACTGAAACAGGACATGGATAGTTTAGCAGAATGGACAGACAGTCAGAATGATAGTAATTGACTGAAACAGGGCTTGGATAGTTTAGCAGAATGGATAGACAGTCAGGATGATAGCAATTGACTGAAACAGGACATTGATGGTTTAGCAGAATGGGCAGACTGTCAGGATGATAGTAAATGACTGAAACAGGACATGGATACTTTAGCAGAATGGACAGAGAGTCAGGATGATAGTAATTGACTGAAACAGGGCTTGGATAGTTTAGCAGAATGGATAGACAGTCAGGATGATAGTAATTGACTGAAACAGGACCTTGATAATTTAGCAGAATGGACAGACAGTCAAGATGATAGTAATTGACTGAAACAGGACATGGATAGTTTAGCAGAATGGATAGACTGTCAGGCTGACAGTAATTGACTGAAACAGCACATTGATAGGTCAGCAGAATGGACAGACAGTCAGGATGATAGTAATTGACTGACACAGGACATGGATAGTTTAGCAGAATGGACAGACAGTCAGGATGATAGTAATTGACTGAAACAGCACATTGATTAGTTAGCAGAATGGACAGACAGTCAGGATGATAGTAATTGTCTGAAATAGGACATTGATAGTTTAGCAGAATGGACAGACAGTCAGGATGATAGTAATTGACTGAAACAGGACATGGATAGTTTAGCAGAATGGACAGACAGTCAGGATGACAGTAATTGACTGAAACAGCACATTGATAGGTTAGCAGAATGGACAGACAGTCAGGATGACAGTAATTGACTGAAACAGCACATTGATAGGTTAGCAGAATGGACAGACAGTCAGGATGATAGTAATTGACTGAAACAGGACATTGATAGTTTAGCAGAATGGACAGACAGTCAGGATGATAGTAATTGACTGAAACAGGACATTGATAGTTTAGCAGAATGGACAGACAGTCAGGATGATAGTAATTGACTGAAACAGGACATGGATAGTTTCGCAGAATGGACAGTCAGTCAGGATGATAGTAATTGACTGAAACAGGACTTTGATAGTTTAGCAGAATGGATAGACAGTCAGGATGATAGTAATTGACTGAAATAGGACATTGATAGTTTAGCAGAATGGACAGACAGTCAGGATGATAGTAATTGACTGAAACAGGACATTGATAGTTTAGCAGAATGGATAGACAGTCAGGATGATAGTAATTGACTGAAACAGGACATGGATAGTTTCGCAGAATGGACAGACAGTCAGGATCATAGTAATTGACTGAAACAGGACATGGATAGTTTCGCAGAATGGACAGACAGTCAGGATGATAGTAATTGACTGAAACAGGACATGGATAATTTAGCAGAATGGACAGACTGTCAGGATGACAGTAATTGACTGAAACAGCACATTGATAGGTTAGCAGAATGGACAGACAGTCAGGATGATAGTAATTGACTGAAACAGGACATTGATAGTTTAGCAGAATGGACAGACAGTCAGAATGATAGTAATTGACTGAAACAGGACATGGATAGTTTCGCAGAATGGACAGACAGTCAGAATGATAGTAATTTACTGAAACAGGACATGGATAGTTTAGCAGAATGGATAGACAGTCAGGATGATAGTAATTGACTGAAACAGGACATTGATAGTTTAGCAGAATGGACAGACAGTCAGAATGATAGTAATTGACTGAAACAGGACATGGATAGTTTAGCAGAAAGGACAGACAGTCAGAATGATAGTAATTGACTGAAACAGGGCTTGGATAGTTTAGCAGAATGGATAGACAGTCAGGATGATAGCAATTGACTGAAACAGGACATTGATAGTTTAGCAGAATGGGCAGACTGTCAGGATGATAGTAAATGACTGAAACAGGACATGGATACTTTAGCAGAATGGACAGAGAGTCAGGATGATAGTAATTGACTGAAACAGGGCTTGGATAGTTTAGCAGAATGGACAGAGAGTCAGGATGATAGTAATTGACTGAAACAGGACTTGGATAGTTTAGCAGCATGGATAGACAGTCAGGATGATAGCAATTGACTGAAACAGGACATTGATAGTTTAGCAGAATGGGCAGACTGTCAGGATGATAGTAAATGACTGAAACAGGACATGGATACTTTAGCAGAATGGACAGAGAGTCAGGATGATAGTAATTGACTGAAACAGGGCTTGGATAGTTTAGCAGAATGGATAGACAGTCAGGATGATACTAATTGGCTGAAACAGGACATTGATAGTTTAGCAGAATGGACAGACAGTCAGGATGATAGTAATTGACTGAAACAGGACTTGGATAGTTTAGCAGCATGGATAGACAGTCAGGATGATAGTAATTGACTGAAACAGGACATTGATAGTTTAGCAGAATGGATAGACAGTCAGGATGATAGTAATTGACTGAAACAGGACGTTGATAGTTTAGCAGAATAGACAGACAGTCAAGATGATAGTAATTGACTGAAACAGGACATGGATAAGTTAGCAGAATGGATAGACAGTCAGGATGATTGTAATTGACTGAAACAGGACATGGATAATTTAGCACAATGGATAGACAGTCAGGATGATAGTAAATGACTGAAACAGGACTTGGATAGTTTAGCAGCATGAATAGACAGTCAGGATGATAGTAATTGACTGAAACAGGACATTGATAGTTTAGCAGAATGGACAGACAGTCAGGATGATAGTAATTGACTGAAATAGGACATTGATATTTCAGCAGAATGGACAGACAGTCAGGATGATAGTAATTGACTGAAACAGGACATTGATAGTTTAGCAGAATGGACAGACAGTCAGGATGATAGTAATTGACTGAAACAGGACATGGATAGTTTAGCAGAATGGACAGACAGTCAGAATGATAGTAATTGACTGAAACAGGACATGGATAGTTTAGCAGAATGGACAGACAGTCAGGATGATAGTAATTGACTGAAACAGGACATGGATAGTTTAGCAGAATGGACAGACAGTCAGGATGATAGTAATTGACTGAAACAGGACATGGATAGTTTAGCAGAATGGACAGACAGTCAGGATGATAGTAATTGACTGAAACAGGACATTGATAGTTTAGCAGAATGGACAGACTGTCAGGATGATAGTAATTGACTGAAACATGACATTGATAGTTTAGCAGAATGGACAGACAGTCAGGATGATAGTAAATGACTGAAACAGGACATGGATAGTTTAGCAGAATGGATAGACAGTCAGGATGATAGTAAATGACTGAAACAGGACATTGATAGTTTAGCAGAATGGACAGACTGTCAGGATGATAGTAAATGACTGAAACAGGACATGGATAGTTTAGCAGAAAGGACAGAGAGTCAGGATGATAATAAATGACTGAAACAGGACATTGATAGTTTAGCAGAATGGACAGAGAGTCAGGATGATTGTAATTGACTGAAACAGGACATGGATAGTTTAGCAGAATGGAAAGAGAGTCAGGATGATAGTAATTGACTGAAACAGGACATAGATAATTAGAATGGACAGAGGATCAGGCTGATAGCAATTGACTGAAACAGGACATTGATAATTTAGCAGAATGGACAGATAGTCAGGATGATAGTAATTGACTGAAACAGGACATTGACAGTTTAGCAGAATGGACAGACAGTCAGGATGATAGTAAATGACTGAAACAGGACATTGACAGTTCAGCAGAATGGACAGACAGTCAGGATGATAGTAATTGACTGAAACAGGACATTGATAGTTTAGCAGAATGGACAGACAGTCAGGATGATAGTAATTGACTGAAACAGGACATTGATAGTTTAGCAGAATGGACAGACAGTCAGGATGATAGTAATTGACTGAAACAGGACATTGATAGTTTAGCAGAATGGACAGACAGTCAGGATGATAGTAATTGACTGAAACAGGACATTGATATTTTAGCAGATTAGACAGACAGTCAGTATGATAGTAATTGACTGAAGCAGGACTTTGTTAGGTTAGCAGAATGGATAGACAGTCAGGATGATAGTAATTGACTGAAACAGGACATGGATAGGTTAGCAGAATGGATAGACAGTCAGGATGATAGTAATTGACTGAAACAGGACCTTGATAATTTAGCAGAATGGACAGACAGTCATGATGATAGTAATTGACTGAAACAGGACATGGATAGTTTAGCAGCATGGATAGAGAGTCAGGATGATAGTAATTGACTGAAACAGGACATGGATAATTTAGCAGAATGGACAGACAGTCAGGATGATAGTAATTGACAGAAACAGGACATGGATAATTTAGCAGAATGGACAGACTGTCAGGATGACAGTAATTGACTGAAACAGCACATTGATATGTTAGCAGAATGGACAGACAGTCAGGATGATAGTTATTGTCTGAAATAGGACATTGATAGTTCAGCAGAATGGATAGACAGTCAGGATGATAGTAATTGACTGAAACAGGACGTTGATAGTTTAGCAGAATTGACAGACAGTCAAGATGATAGTAATTGACTGAAACAGGACATGGATAAGTCAGCAGAATGGATAGACAGTCAGGATGATTGTAATTGACTGAAACAGGACATGGATAATTTAGCAGAATGGATAGACAGTCAGGATGATAGTAAATGACTGAAACAGGACTTGGATAGTTTAGCAGCATGAATAGACAGTCAGGATGATAGTAATTGACTGAAACAGGACATTGACAGGTTAGCAGAATGGACAGACAGTCAGGTTGATAGTAAATGACTGAAACAGGACATTGATAGGTTAGCAGATTAGACAGAGAGTCAGGATGACAGTAATTGACTGAAACAGGACATTGATAGGTTAGCAGATTAGACAGAGAGTCAGGATGATAGTAATTGACTGAAACAGGACATTGATAATTTAGCAGAATGGACAGACAGTCAGGATGATAGTAATTGACTGAAACAGGACATTGATATTTCAGCAGAATGGACAGACAGTCAGGATGATAGTAATTGACTGAAACAGGACATGGATAGTTTAGCAGAATGGACAGACAGTCAGGATGATAGTAATTGACTGAAACAGGACATGGATAGGTTAGCAGATTAGACAGAGAGTCAGGATGATAGTAATTGACTGAAACAGGACATGGATAGTTTAGCAGAATGGACAGACAGTCAGAATGATAGTAATTGACTGAAACAGGACATGGATAGTTTAGCAGAATGGACAGACAGTCAGGATGATAGTAATTGACTGAAACAGGACATGGATAGTTTAGCAGAATGGACAGACAGTCAGGATGATAGTAATTGACTGAAACAGGACATGGATAGTTTAGCAGAATGGACAGACAGTCAGGATGACAGTAATTGTCTGAAACAGGACATTGATAGTTTAGCAGAATGGACAGACTGTCCGGATGATAGTAATTGACTGAAACATGACATTGATAGTTTAGCAGAATGGACAGACAGTCAGGATGATAGTAAATGACTGAAACAGGACATGGATAGTTTAGCAGAATGGATAGACAGTCAGGATGATAGTAATTGACTGAAACAGGACATTGATAGTTTAGCAGAATGGACAGACTGTCAGGATGATAGTAAATGACTGAAACAGGACATGGATAGTTTATCAGAAAGGACAGAGAGTCAGGATGATAATAATTGACTGAAACAGGACATTGATAGTTTAGCAGAATGGACAGAGAGTCAGGATGATTGTAATTGACTGAAACAGGACACGGATAGTTTAGCAGAATGGAAAGAGAGTCAGGATGATAGTAATTGACTGAAACAGGACATAGATAATTAGAATGGACAGAGGATCAGGCTGATAGCAATTGACTGAAACAGGACATTGATAATTTAGCAGAATGGACAGACAGTCAGGATGATAGTAATTGACTGAAACAGGACATTGACTGTTTAGCAGAATGGACAGACAGTCAGGATGATAGTAATTGACTGAAACAGGACATTGATAGTTCAGCAGAATGGACAGACAGTCAGGATGATAGTAATTGACTGAAACAGGACATTGATAGTTTAGCAGAATGGACAGACAGTCAGGATGATAGTAATTGACTGAAACAGGACATTGATAGTTTAGCAGAATGGACAGACAGTCAGGATGATAGTAATTGACTGAAACAGGACATTGATAGTTTAGCAGAATGGACAGACAGTCAGGATGATAGTAATTGACTGAAACAGGACATTGATATTTTAGCAGATTAGACAGACAGTCAGTATGATAGTAATTGACTGAAGCAGGACTTTGTTAGGATAGCAGAATGGATACACAGTCAGGATGATAGTAATTGACTGAAACAGGACATGGATAGGTTAGCAGAATGGATAGACAGTCAGGATGATAGTAATTGACTGAAACAGGACCTTGATAATTTAGCAGAATGGACAGACAGTCAGGATGATAGTAATTGACTGAAACAGGACATGGATAGTTTAGCAGCATGGATAGACAGTCAGGATGATAGTAATTAACTGAAACAGGACATGGATAATTTATCAGAATGGACAGACAGTCAGGATGATAGTAATTGACTGAAACAGGACATGGATAGTTTAGCAGAATGGACAGACTGTCAGGATGACAGTAATTGACTGAAACAGCACATTGATATGTTAGCAGAATGGACAGACAGTCAGGATGATAGTTATTGTCTGAAATAGGACATTGACAGTTTAGCAGAATCGACAGACAGTCAAGATGATAGTAATTGACTGAAACAGGACATGGATAGTTTAGCAGAATGGACAGACAGTCAGAATGATAGTAATTGACTGAAACAGGACATGGATAGTTTAGCAGAATGGATAGACAGTCAGGATGATAGTAATTGTCTGAAACAGGACATTGATAGTTTAGCAGAATGGACAGACTGTCAGGATGATAGCAATTGACTGAAACAGGACATGGATAATTAGAATGGACAGAGGATCAGGATGATAGCAACTGACTGAAACAGGACATTGTTAGTTTAGCAGAATGGACAGACAATCAGGATGATAGTAATTGACTGAAACAGGACATTAATAGGATGGCAGAATGGACAGACAGTCAGGATGATAGTAATTGACTGAAACAGGATATTGACAATTTAGCAGAATGGACAGACAGTCAGGATGATAGTAATTGACTGAAACAGGACATGGATAGTTTAGCAGAATGGACAGAGAGTCAGGATGATAGTAAATGACTGAAACAGGACTTGGATAGTTTAGCAGAATGGAGAGACAGTCAGGATGATAGTAATTGACTGAAACAGGACATTGATAGTTTAGCAGAATGGACAGACAGTCAGGATGATAGTAATTGACTGAAACAGGACATGGATAGTTTAGCAGAAAAGGAAGTCAGTCAGGATGATAGTAATTGACTGAAACAGGGCATTGATAGTTTAGCAGAATGGACAGAGAGTCAGGATGATAGTAAATGACTGAAACAGGTCATTGAAAGTTTAGCAGAATGGATAGACAGTCAGGATGATAGTAATTGACTGAAACAGGACATTGATAATTTAGCAGAATGGACAGACAGTCATGATGATAGTAATTGACTGAAACAGGACATGGATAGTTTAGCAGAATTGACAGACAGTCAGGATGATAGTAAATGACTGAAACAGGACATGGATAGTTTAGCAGAATGGACAGACAGTCAGGATGATAGTAAATGACTGAAACAGGACATGGATAATTTAGCAGAATGGACAGACAGTCAGGATGATAGTAAATGACTGAAACAGTACTTGGATAGTTTAGCAGCATGAATAGACAGTCAGGATGATAGTAATTGACTGAAACAGGATATTGACAGGTTAGCAGAATGGACAGACAGTCAGGTTGATAGTAAATGACTGAAACAGGACATTGATAGGTTAGCAGATTAGACAGAGAGTCAGGATGATAGTAATTGACTGAAACAGGACATTGATAATTTAGCAGAATGGACAGACAGTCAGGATGATAGTAATTGACTGAAACAGGACATTGACAGTTTAGCAGAATGGACAGACAGTCAGGATGATAGTAATTGACTGAAACAGGACATTGATATTTCAGCAGAATGGACAGACAGTCAGGATAATAGCAATTGACTGAAACAGGACATTGATTGTTTAGCAGAATGGACAGACAGTAAGGATGATAGTAATTGACTGAAACAGGACATTGATATTTTAGCAGATTAGACAGACAGTCAGTATGATAGTAATTGACTGAAGCAGGACTTTGTTAGGTTAGCAGAATGGATAGACAGTCAGGATGATAGTAATTGACTGAAACAGGACATTGATAGGTTAGCAGAATGGACAGACAGTCAGGATGATAGTAATTGACTGAAACAGGACCTTGATAATTTAGCAGAATGGACAGACAGTCAAGATGATAGTAATTGACTGAAACAGGACATGGATAGTTTAGCAGAATGGACAGACAGTCAGGATGACAGTAATAGACTGAAACAGCACATTGATAGGTTAGCAGAATGGACAGACAGTCAGGATGATAGTAATTGTCTGAAATAGGACATTGATAGTTTAGCAGAATGGACAGACAGTCTGGATGATAGTAATTGACTGAAACAGGACATGGATAGTTTAGCAGAATGGACAGACAGTCGGGATGACAGTAATTGACTGAAACAGGACATTGATAGGTTAGCAGAATGGACAGACAGTCAGGATGATAGTAATTGACTGAAACAGGACATTGATAGTTTAGCAGAATGGACAGCCAGTCAGGATGATAGTAATTGACTGAAACAGGACATTGATAGTTTAGCAGAATGGATAGACAGTCAGGATGATAGTAATTGACTGAAACAGGACATGGATAGTTTAGCAGAAAAGGAAGACAGTCAGGATGATAGTAATTGACTGAAACAGGGCATTGATAGTTTAGCAGAATGGACAGAGAGTCAGGATGATAGTAAATGACTGAAACAGGTCATTGAAAGTTTAGCAGAATGGATAGACAGTCAGGATGATAGTAATTGACTGAAACAGGACATTGATAATTTAGCAGAATGGACAGACAGTCAGGATGATAGTAATTGACTGAAACAGGACATGGATAGTTTAGCAGAATGGATAGACAGTCAGGATGATAGTAATTGACTGAAACAGGACATTGATAATTTAGCAGAATGGACAGACAGTCATGATGATAGTAATTGACTGAAACAGGACATGGATAGTTTAGCAGAATTGACAGACAGTCAGGATGATAGTAAATGACTGAAACAGGACATGGATAATTTAGCAGAATGGACAGACAGTCAGGATGATAGTAAATGACTGAAACAGTACTTGGATAGTTTAGCAGCATGAATAGACAGTCAGGATGATAGTAATTGACTGAAACAGGACATGGATAGTTTAGCAGAATGGATAGACAGTCAGGATGATAGTAATTGTCTGAAACAGGACATTGATAGTTTAGCAGAATGGACAGACAGTCAGGATGATAGTAAATGACTGAAACAGTACTTGGATAGTTTAGCAGCATGAATAGACAGTCAGGATGATAGTAATTGACTGAAACAGGACATGGATAGTTTAGCAGAATGGATAGACAGTCAGGATGATAGTAATTGTCTGAAACAGGACATTGATAGTTTAGCAGAATGGACAGACTGTCAGGATGATAGTAAATGACTGAAACAGGACATGGATAGTTTAGCAGAATGGACGGAGAGGCAGGATGATAGCAATTGACTGAAACAGGACATGGATAATTAGAATGGACAGAGGATCAGGATGATAGCAATTGACTGAAACAGGACATTGTTAGTTTAGCAGAATGGACAGACAATCAGGATGATAGTAATTGACTGAAACAGGACATTAATAGGATGGCAGAATGGACAGACAGTCAGGATGATAGTAATTGACTGAAACAGGATATTGATAATTTAGCAGAATGGACAGACAGTCAGGATGATAGTAATTGACTGAAACAGGACATGGATAGTTTAGCAGAATGGACAGAGAGTCAGGATGATAGTAAATGACTGAAACAGGACTTCGATAGTTTAGCAGAATGGAGAGACAGTCAGGATGATAGTAATTGACTGAAACAGGACATTGATAGTTTAGCAGAAAAGGAAGACAGTCAGGATGATAGTAATTGACTGAAACAGGGCATTGATAGTTTAGCAGAATGGACAGAGAGTCAGGATGATAGTAAATGACTGAAACAGGTCATTGAAAGTTTAGCAGAATGGATAGACAGTCAGGATGATAGTAATTGACTGAAACAGGACATTGATAATTTAGCAGAATGGACAGACAGTTAGGATGATAGTAATTGACTGAAACAGGACATGGATAGTTTAGCAGAATGGATAGACAGTCAGGATGATAGTAATTGACTGAAACAGGACATTGATAATTTAGCAGAATGGACAGACAGTCATGATGATAGTAATTGACTGAAACAGGACATGGATAGTTTAGCAGAATTGACAGACAGTCAGGATGATAGTAAATGACTGAAACAGGACATGGATAGTTTAGCAGAATGGACAGACAGTCAGGATGATAGTAAATGACTGAAACAGGACATGGATAATTTAGCAGAATGGACAGACAGTCAGGATGATAGTAAATGACTGAAACAGTACTTGGATAGTTTAGCAGCATGAATAGACAGTCAGGATGATAGTAATTGACTGAAACAGGATATTGACAGGTTAGCAGAATGGACAGACAGTCAGGTTGATAGTAAATGACTGAAACAGGACATTGATAGGTTAGCAGATTAGACAGAGAGTCAGGATGATAGTAATTGACTGAAACAGGACATTGATAATTTAGCAGAATGGACAGACAGTCAGGATGATAGTAATTGACTGAAACAGGACATTGACAGTTTAGCAGAATGGACAGACAGTCAGGATGATAGTAATTGACTGAAACAGGACATTGATATTTCAGCAGAATGGACAGACAGTCAGGATGATAGTAAATGACTGAAACAGGACATGGATAATTTAGCAGAATGGACAGACAGTCAGAATGATAGTAATTGACTGAAACAGGGCATGGATAGTTTAGCAGAATGGATAGACAGTCAGGATGATAGTAATTGACTGAAACAGGACATTGATAGTTTAGCAGAATGGACAGACAGTCAGAATGATAGTAATTGACTGAAACAGGACATGGATAGTTTAGCAGAATGGACAGACAGTCAGAATGATAGTAATTGACTGAATCAGGACATGGATAGTTTAGCAGAATGGACAGACAGTCAGAATGATAGTAATTGACTGAAACAGGACATGGATAGTTTAGCAGAATGGACCGACAGTCAGAATGATAGTAATTGACTGAAACAGGACATGGATAGTTTAGCAGAATGGACAGACTGTCAGGATGATAGTAAATAACTGAAACAGGACATGGATAGTTTAGCAGAATGGACAGAGAGTCAGGATGATAATAATTGACTGAAACAGGACATAGATAATTATAATGGAGAGAGGATCAGCATGATAATAATTGACTGAAACAGGACATAGATAATTAGAATGGACAGAGGATCAGGCTGATAGCAATTGACTGAAACAGGACATTGACAGTTTAGCAGAATGGACAGACAGTCAGGATGATAGTAATTGACTGAAACAGGACATTGATAGTTTAGCAGATTAGACAGACTGTCAGGATGATAGTAATTGACTGAAACAGGACATTGATAGTTTAGCAGATTAGACAGACAGTCAGTATGATAGTAATTGACTGAAGCAGGACATTGATAGTTTAGCAGAATGGACAGATAGTCAGGATGATAGTAATTGACTGAAACAGCACATTGATAGGTTAGCAGAATGGATAGACAGTCAGGATGATAGTAATTGACTGAACAGGACATGGATAATTTAGCAGAATGGACAGACTGTCAGGATGACAGTAATTGACTGAAACAGCACATTGATAGGTTAGCAGAATGGATAGACAGTCAGGATGATAGTAATTGACTGAACAGGACATGGATAATTTAGCAGAATGGATAGACTGTCAGGATGACAGTAATTGACTGAAACAGCACATTGATAGGTTAGCAGAATGGATAGACAGTCAGGATGATAGTAATTGACTGAACAGGACATGGATAATTTAGCAGAATGGACAGACTGTCAGGATGACAGTAATTGACTGAAACAGGACATTAATAGGTTAGCAGAATGGACAGAGAGTCAGGATGATAGTAATTGACTGAAACAGGACATGGATAATTTAGCAGAATGGACAGACTGTCAGGATGACAGTAATTGACTGAAACAGCACATTGACAGTTTAGCAGAATGGACAGACAGTCAAGATGATAGTAATTGACTGAAACAGGACATTGATAGTTTAGCAGAATGGACAGACAGTCAGAATGATAGTCATTGACTGAAACAGGACATTGATAGTTTAGCAGAATGGACAGATAGTCAGGATGATAGTAATTGACTGAAACAGGACATGGATAATTTAGCAGAATGGACAGACTGTCAGGATGACAGTAATTGACTGAAACAGCACATTGACAGTTTAGCAGAATGGACAGACAGTCAAGATGATAGTAATTGACTGAAACAGGACATGGATAATTTAGCAGAATGGACAGACTGTCAGGATGACAGTAATTGACTGAAACAGCACATTGACAGTTTAGCAGAATGGACAGACAGTCAGGATGATAGTAATTGACTGAAACAGGACATTGATAGTTTAGCAGAATGGACAGACAGTCAGAATGATAGTCATTGACTGAAACAGGACATTGATAGTTTAGCAGAATGGACAGACTGTCAGGATGATAGTAAATGACTGAAACAGGACATGGATAGTTTAGCAGAATGGACAGAGAGTCAGGATGATAGTAATTGACTGAAACAGGACATAGATAATTAGAATGGAGAGAGGATCAGCATGATAATAATTGACTGAAACAGGACATAGATAATTAGAATGGACAGAGGATCAGGATGATAGTAATTGACTGAAACAGGACATTGATAGTTTAGCAGAATGGACAGAGGATCAGGATGATAGTAATTGACTGAAACAGGACATGGATAGTTTAGCAGAATGGAAAGAGAGTCAGGATGATAGTAATTGACTGAAACAGGACATAGATAATTAGAATGGACAGAGGATCAGGCTGATAGCAATTGACTGAAACAGGACATTGATAATTTAGCAGAATGGACAGACAGTCAGGATGATAGTAATTGACTGAAACAGGACATTGACAGTTTAGCAGAATGGACAGACAGTCAGGATGATAGTAATTGACTGAAACAGGACATTGATAGTTCAGCAGAATGGACAGACAGTCAGGATGATAGTAATTGACTGAAACAGGACTTTGTTAGGTTAGCAGAATGGACAGACAGTCAGGATGATAGTAATTGACTGAAACAGGACATTGATAGTTTAGCAGAATGGACAGACAGTCAGGATGATAGTAATTGACTGAAACAGGACATTGATATTTTAGCAGATTAGACAGACAGTCAGGATGATAGTAATTGACTGAAGCAGGACTTTGTTAGGTTAGCAGAATGGATAGACAGTCAGGATGATAGTAATTGACTGAAACAGGACATGGATAGGTTAGCAGAATGGATAGACAGTCAGGATGATAGTAATTGACTGAAACAGAACCTTGATAATTTAGCAGAATGGACAGACAGTCAGGATGATAGTAATTGACTGAAACAGGACATGGATAGTTTAGCAGCATGGATAGACAGTCAGGATGATAGTAATTGACTGAAACAGGACATTGATAGTTTAGCAGAATGGACAGACAGTCAGGATGATAGTAATTGACTGAAACAGGACATTGATATTTTAGCAGATTAGACAGACAGTCAGGATGATAGTTATTGTCTGAAATAGGACATTGACAGTTTAGCAGAATCGACAGACAGTCAAGATGATAGTAATTGACTGAAACAGGACATGGATAGTTTAGCAGAATGGACAGACAGTCAGAATGATAGTAATTGACTGAAACAGGACATGGATAGTTTAGCAGAATGGATAGACAGTAGGATGATAGTAATTGTCTGAAACAGGACATTGATAGTTTAGCAGAATGGACAGACTGCAGGATGATAGTAAATGACTGAAACAGGACATGGATAGTTTAGCAGAATGGACAGAGAGGCAGGATGATAGCAATTGACTGAAACAGAACATAGATAATTAGAATGGACAGAGGATCAGGATGATAGCAATTGACTGAAACAGGACATTGTTAGTTTAGCAGAATGGACATCCAGTCAGGATGATAGTAATTGACTGAAACAGGACATTAATAGGTTAGCAGAATGGACAGACAGTCAGGATGATAGTAATTGACTGAAACAGGATATTGATAATTTAGCAGAATGGACAGACAGTCAGGATGATAGTAATTGACTGAAACAGGACATGGATAGTTTAGCAGAATGGACAGAGAGTCAGGATGATAGTAAATGACTGAAACAGGACTTGGATAGTTTAGCAGAATGGAGAGACATTCAGGACGATAGTAATTGACTAAAACAGGACATTGATAGTTTAGCAGAATGGACAGACAGTCAGGATGATAGTAATTGACTGAAACAGGACATGGATAGTTTAGCAGAATGGAAAGACAGTCAGGATGATAGTAAATGACTGAAACAGGACATGGATAGTTTAGCAGAATGGACAGACAGTCAGGATGATAGTAAATGACTGAAACAGGACATGGATAATTTAGCAGAATGGACAGACAGTCAGGATGGTAGTAAATGACTAAAACAGGACTTGGATAGTTTAGCAGAATGGACAGACAGTCAGGATGATAGTAATTGACTGAAACAGGACATTGACAGGTTAGCAGAATGGACAAACAGTCAGGTTGATAGTAATTGACTGAAACAGGACATTGATAATTTAGCAGAATGGACAGACAGTCTGGATGATAGTAATTGACTGAAACAGGACATTGATATTTCAGCAGAATGGACAGACAGTCAGGATGATAGTAATTGACTGAAACAGGACATTGATAGTTTAGCAGAATGGACAGACAGTCAGGATGATAGTAATTGACTGAAACAGGACATTGATATTTTAGCAGATTAGACAGACAGTCAGTATGATAGTAATTGACTGAAGCAGGACTTTGTTAGGTTAGCAGAATGGATAGACAGTCAGGATGATAATAATTGACTGAAACAGGACATTGATAGGTTTGCAGAATGGACAGACAGTAAAGATGATAGTAATTGACTGAAACAGGACATGGATAGTTTAGCAGAATGGATAGACTGTCAGGATGACAGTAATTGACTGAAACAGCACATTGATAGGTTAGCAGAATGGACAGACAGTCAGGATGATAGTAATTGACTGAAACAGGACATGGATAGTTTAGCAGACTGGACAGACAGTCAGGATGACAGTAATTGACTGAAACAGCACATTGATAGGTTAGCAGAATGGACAGACAGTCAGGATGATAGTAATTGACTGAAACAGGACATTGATAGTTTAGCAGAATGGACAGACAGTCAGGATGATAGTAATTGACTGAAACAGGACATGGATAGTTTAGCAGAATGGACAGACAGTCAGGATGATAGTAATTGACTGAAACAGGACATGGATAGTTTCGCAGAATGGACAGACAGTCAGGATGATAGTAATTGACTGAAACAGGACATTGATAGTTTAGCAGAATGGACAGACAGTCAGGATGATAGTAATTGACTGAAACAGGACATTGATAGTTTAGCAGAATGGATAGACAGTCAGGATGATAGTAATTGACTGAAACAGGACATGGATAGTTTCGCAGAATGGACAGACAGTCAGGATGATAGTAATTGACTGAAACAGGACATGGATAGTTTCGCAGAATGGACAGACAGTCAGGATGATAGTAATTGACTGAAACAGGACATGGATAATTTAGCAGAATGGACAGACTGTCAGGATGACAGTAATTGACTGAAACAGCACATTGATAGGTTAGCGGAATGGACAGACAGTCAGGATGATAGTAATTGACTGAAACAGGACATTGATAGTTTAGCAGAATGGACAGACAGTCAGAATGATAGTAATTGACTGAAACAGGACATGGATAGTTTAGCAGAATGGACAGACAGTCAGAATGATAGTAATTGACTGAATCAGGACATGGATAGTTTAGCAGAATGGACAGACAGTCAGAATGATAGTAATTGACTGAAACAGGACATGGATAGTTTAGCAGAATGGACAGACAGTCAGAATGATAGTAATTGACTGAAACAGGACATGGATAGTTTAGCAGAATGGACAGACTGTCAGGATGATAGTAAATGACTGAAACAGGACATGGATAGTTTAGCAGAATGGACAGAGAGTCAGGATGATAGTAATTGACTGAAACAGGACATAGATAATTATAATGGAGAGAGGATCAGCATGATAATAATTGACTGAAACAGGACATAGATAATTAGAATGGACAGAGGATCAGGCTGATAGCAATTGACTGAAACAGGACATTGATAATTTCGCAGAATGGACAGACAGTCAGGATGATAGTAATTGACTGAAACAGGACATTGACAGTTTAGCAGAATGGACAGACAGTCATGATGATAGTAATTGACTGAAACAGGACATTGATAGTTTAGCAGAATGGACAGACAGTCTGGATGATAGTAATTGACTGAAACAGGACATTGATAGTTTAGCAGAATGGACAGACAGTCAGGATGATAGTAATTGACTGAAACAGGACATTGATATTTTAGCAGATTAGACAGACAGTCAGTATGATAGTAATTGACTGAAGCAGGACTTTGTTAGGTTAGCAGAATGGATAGACAGTCAGGATGATAGTAACTGACTGAAACAGGACATGGATAGGTTAGCAGCATGGATAGACAGTCAGGATGATAGTAATTGACTGAAACAGGACATTAATAGGTTAGCAGAATGGACAGATAGTCAGGATGATAGTAATTGACTGAAACAGGACATTAATAGGTTAGCAGAATGGACAGATAGTCAGGATGATAGTAATTGACTGAAACAGGACATGGATAATTTAGCAGAATGGACAGACTGTCAGGATGATAGTAATTGACTGAAACAGGACATTAATAGGTTAGCAGAATGGACAGATAGTCAGGATGATAGTAATTGACTGAAACAGGACATGGATAATTTAGCAGAATGGACAGACTGTCAGGATGACAGTAATTGACTGAAACAGCACATTGACAGTTTAGCAGAATCGACAGACAGTCAAGATGATAGTAATTGACTGAAACAGGACATTGATAGTTTAGCAGAATGGACAGACAGTCAGAATGATAGTCATTGACTGAAACAGGACATTGATAGTTTAGCAGAATGGACAGACTGTCAGGATGATAGTAAATGACTGAAACAGGACATGGATAGTTTAGCAGAATGGACAGAGAGTCAGGATGATAGTAATTGACTGAAACAGGACATAGATAGTTAGAATGGACAGAGGATCAGGCTGATAGCAATTGACTGAAACAGGACATTGATAATTTCGCAGAATGGACAGACAGTCAGGATGATAGTAATTGACTGAAACAGGACATTGACAGTTTAGCAGAATGGACAGACAGTCAGGATGATAGTAATTGACTGAAACAGGACATTGATAGTTCATCTGAATGGACAGACAGTCAGGATGATAGTAATTGACTGAAACAGGACATTGATAGTTTAGCAGAATGGACAGACAGTCAGGATGATAGTAATTGACTGAAACAGGACATTGATAGTTTAGCAGAATGGACAGACAGTCAGGATGATAGTAATTGACTGAAACAGGACATTGATATTTTAGCAGATTAGACAGACAGTCAGGCTGATAGTAATTGACTGAAACAGGACATGGATAGTTCAGCAGAATGGACAGACAGTCAGGATGATACAAATTGACTGAAACAGGGCATTGATAGTTTAGCAGAAAAGAAAGACAGTCAGGATGATATTAATTGACTGAAGCAGGACATAGGTAGTATAGCAGAATGGACAGACAGTCAGGATGATAGTAATTGACTGAAACAGGACAGTGATAGTTTAGCAGAATGGACAGAGAGTCAGGATGATAGTAAATGACTGAAACAGGTCATTGAAAGTTTAGCAGAATGGATAGACAGTCAGGATGATAGTAATTGACTGAAACAGGACATTGATAGTTTAGCAGAAAAGAAAGACAGTCAGGATGATAGTAATTGACTGAAACAGGACATTGATAGTTTAGCAGAATGGATAGACAGTCAGGATGATAGTAATTGACTGAAACAGGACATGGATAGTTTAGCAGAATGGACAGACAGTCAGGATGATAGTAATTGACTGAAACAGGACATGGATAATTTAGCAGAATGGACAGACTGTCAGGATGACAGTAATTGACTGAAACAGCACATTGATAGGTTAGCAGAATGGACAGACAGTCAGGATGATAGTAATTGACTGAAACAGGACATTGATAGTTTAGCAGAAAAGAAAGACAGTCAGGATGATAGTAATTGACTGAAACAGGACATTGATAGTTTAGCAGAATGGATAGACAGTCAGGATGATAGTAATTGACTGAAACAGGACATGGATAGTTTCGCAGAATGGACAGACAGTCAGGATGATAGTAATTGACTGAAACAGGACATGGATAATTTAGCAGAATGGACAGACTGTCAGGATGACAGTAATTGACTGAAACAGCACATTGATAGGTTAGCAGAATGGACAGACAGTCAGGATGATAGTAATTGACTGAAACAGGACATTGATAGTTTAGCAGAATGGACAGACAGTCAGAATGATAGTAATTGACTGAATCAGGACATGGATAGTTTAGCAGAATGGACAGACAGTCAGAATGATAGTAATTGACTGAAACAGGACATGGATAGTTTAGCAGAATGGACAGACTGTCAGGATGATAGTAAATGACTGAAACAGGACATGGATAGTTTAGCAGAATGGACAGAGAGTCAGGATGATAGTAATTGACTGAAACAGGACATAGATAATTAGAATGGAGAGAGGATCAGCATGATAATAATTGACTGAAACAGGACATAGATAATTAGAATGGACAGAGGATCAAGCTGATAGCAATTGACTGAAACAGGACATTGATAATTTCGCAGAATGGACAGACAGTCAGGATGATAGTAATTGACTGAAACAGGACATTGACAGTTTAGCAGAATGGACAGACAGTCAGGATGATAGTAATTGACTGAAACAGGACATTGATAGTTCAGCTGAATGGACAGACAGTCAGGATGATAGTAATTGACTGAAACAGGACATTGATAGTTTAGCAGAATGGACAGACAGTCAGGATGATAGTAATTGACTGAAACAGGACATTGATATTTTAGCAGATTAGACAGACAGTCAGTATGATAGTAATTGACTGAAGCAGGACTTTGTTAGGTTAGCAGAATGGATAGACAGTCAGGATGATAGTAATTGACTGAACAGGACATGGATAATTTAGCAGAATGGACAGACTGTCAGGATGACAGTAATTGACTGAAACAGCACATTGACAGTTTAGCAGAATCGACAGACAGTCAAGATGATAGTAATTGACTGAAACAGGACATTGATAGTTTAGCAGAATGGACAGACAGTCAGAATGATAGTCATTGACTGAAACAGGACATTGATAGTTTAGCAGAATGGACAGACTGTCAGGATGATAGTAATTGACTGAAACAGGACATGGATAGTTTAGCAGAATGGACAGACTGTCAGGATGATAGTAATTGACTGAAACAGGACATAGATAATTAGAATGGAGAGAGGATCAGCATGATAATAATTGACTGAAACAGGACATAGATAATTAGAATGGACAGAGGATCAGCATGATAATAATTGACTGAAACAGGACATAGATAATTAGAATGGACAGAGGATCAGGATGATAGTAATTGACTGAAACAGGACATAGATAATTAGAATGGACAGAGAATCAGGATGATAGTAATTGACTGAAACAGGACATTAATAGGTTAGCAGAATGGACAGATAGTCAGGATGATAGTAATTGACTGAAACAGGACATGGATAATTTAGCAGAATGGACAGACTGTCAGGATGACAGTAATTGACTGAAACAGCACATTGACAGTTTAGCAGAATCGACAGACAGTCAAGATGATAGTAATTGACTGAAACAGGACATTGATAGTTTAGCAGAATGGACAGACAGTCAGAATGATAGTCATTGACTGAAACAGGACATAGATAATTAGAATGGAGAGAGGATCAGCATGATAATAATTGACTGAAACAGGACATAGATAATTAGAATGGACAGAGAGTCAGGATGATAGTAATTGACTGAAACAGGACATTGATAGTTTAGCAGAATGGACAGACTGTCAGGATGATAGTAATTGACTGAAACAGGACATTGATAGTTTAGCAGAATGGACAGACTGTCAGGATGATAGTAATTGACTGAAACAGGACATGGATAGTTTAGCAGAATGGACAGACTGTCAGGATGATAGTAATTGACTGAAACAGGACATAGATAATTAGAATGGAGAGAGGATCAGCATGATAATAATTGACTGAAACAGGACATAGATAATTAGAATGGACAGAGGATCAGCATGATAATAATTGACTGAAACAGGACATAGATAATTAGAATGGACAGAGGATCAGGATGATAGTAATTGACTGAAACAGGACATAGATAATTAGAATGGACAGAGAATCAGGATGATAGTAATTGACTGACACAGGACATTAATAGGTTAGCAGAATGGACAGATAGTCAGGATGATAGTAATTGACTGAAACAGGACATGGATAATTTAGCAGAATGGACAGACTGTCAGGATGACAGTAATTGACTGAAACAGCACATTGACAGTTTAGCAGAATCGACAGACAGTCAAGATGATAGTAATTGACTGAAACAGGACATTGATAGTTTAGCAGAATGGACAGACAGTCAGAATGATAGTCATTGACTGAAACAGGACATAGATAATTAGAATGGAGAGAGGATCAGCATGATAATAATTGACTGAAACAGGACATAGATAATTAGAATGGACAGAGGATCAGGATGATAGTAATTGACTGAAACAGGACATTGTTAGTTTAGCAGAATGGACAGACAGTCAGGATGATAGTAATTGACTGAAACAGGATATTGATAATTTAGCAGAATGGACAGACAGTCAGGATGATAGTAATTGACTGAAACAGGACATGGATAGTTCAGCAGAATGGACAGACAGTCAGGATGATAGTAATTGACTGAAACAGGGCATTGATAGTTTAGCAGAAAAGAAAGACAGTCAGGATGATAGTAATTGACTGAAGCAGGACATGGGTAGTATAGCAGAATGGACAGACAGTCAGGATGATAGTAAATGACTGAAACAGGTCATTGAAAGTTTAGCAGAATGGATAGACAGTCAGGATGATAGTAATTGACTGAAACAGGACATTGATAGTTTAGCAGAAAAGAAAGACAGTCAGGATGATAGTAATTGGCTGAAACAGGGCATTGATAGTTTAGCAGAAAAGAAAGACAGTCAGGATGATAGTAATTGACTGAAGCAGGACATGGGTAGTATAGCAGAATGGAGAGAGGATCAGGATGATAGTAATTGACTGAAACAGGACATTGATAATTTAGCAGAATGGACAGACAGTCAGGATGATAGTAATTGACTGAAACAGGACATTGATAGGTGAGCAGAATGGACTGACAGTCAGGATGATAGTAATTGACTGAAACAGGACGTGGATAGTTTAGCAGAATGGACAGACAGTCAGGATGATAGTAATTGACTGAAACAGGACATGGGTAGTTTAGCAGAATGGACAGACAGTCAGGATGATAGTAATTGACTGAAACTGGACATGGATAGTTTAGCAGAATGGACAGACAGGCAGGATGATAGTAATTGACTGAAACAGGACATTGATAGTTTAGCAGAACGGATAGACATCAGGATGATAGTAATTGACTGAAACAGGACATGGATAGTTTAGCAGAATGGACAGACAGTCAGGATGATAGTAATTGACTGAAACAGGACATTGATAGTTTAGCAGAATGGACAGACAGTCAGGATGATAGTAATTGACTGAAACAGGACATGGATAATTTAGCAGAATGCACAGACAGTCAGGATGATAGTAATTGACTGAAACAGGACATGGATAATTTAGCAGAATGGACAGACAGTCAGGATGATAGTAAATGACTGAAACAGGACATGGATAATTTAGCAGAATGGACAGACTGTCAGGATGATAGTAATTGACTGAAACAGGACATTGATAGTTTAGCAGACTGGACAGACAGTCAAGATGATAGTAATTGACTGAAACAGAACATTGATTGGTTAGCAGAATGGACAGACAGTCAGGATGATAGTAATTGACTGAAACAGAACATTGATTGGTTAGCAGAATGGACAGACAGTCAGGATGATAGTAATTGACTGAAACAGAACATTGATTGGTTAGCAGACTGGACAGACAGTCAGGATGATAGTAATTGACTGAAACAGGACATGGATAATTTAGCAGAATGGACAGACAGTCAGGATGATAGTAATTGACTGAAACAGGACATGGATAATTTAGCAGAATGGACAGACAGTCAGGATGATAGTAATTGACTGAAACAGAACATTGATTGGTTAGCAGACTGGACAGACAGTCAGGATGATAGTAATTGACTGAAACAGGACATGGATAATTTAGCAGAATGGACAGAAAGTCAGGATGATAGTAATTGACTGAAACAGGACATGGATAATTTAGCAGAATGGACAGAAAGTCAGGATGATAGTAATTGACTGAAACAGGACATTGATAGGTTTGCAGAATGGACAGACTGTCAGGATGATAGTAATTGACTGAAACAGGACATTGATAGTTTAGCAGAATGGACAGACAGTCAGGATGATAGTAATTGACTGAAACAGGACATGGATAGTTTAGCAGAATGGACAGACAGTCAGGATGATAGTATTTGACTGAAACAGGACATTGATAGGTTAGCAGAATGGACAGACAGTCTGGATGATAGTAATTGACTGAAGCAGGACATTGATAGGTTAGGAGATTAGACAGACAGTCAGGATGATAGTAATTGACTGAAGCAGGACATGGATAGTTTAGCAGAATGGATAGACAGTCAGGATGATAGTAATTGCCTGAAACAGGGCATTGATAGTTTAGCAGACTGGACAGACAGTCAGGATGATAGTAAAAGACTGAAACAGAACATTGATTGGTTAGCAGAATGGACAGACAGTCAGGATGATAGTATTTGACTGAAACAGGACATTGATAGGTTAGCAGAATGGACAGACAGTCTGGATGATAGTAATTGACTGAAGCAGGACATTGATAGGTTAGCAGAATGGACAGACAGTCTGGATGATAGTAATTGACTGAAGCAGGACATTGATAGGTTAGCAGAATGGATAGACAGTCAGGATGATAGTAATTGACTGAAACAGGACATGGATAGTTTAGCAGAATGGATAGACAGTCAGGATGATAGTAATTGCCTGAAACAGGGCATTGATAGTTTAGCAGACTGGACAGACAGTCAGGATGATAGTAAAAGACTGAAACAGAACATTGATTGGTTAGCAGACTGGACAGACAGTCAGGATGATAGTAATTGACTGGAACAGGACATGGATAGTTTAGCAGAATGGACAGACAGTCAGGATGATAGTAATTGACTGGAACAGGACATGGATAGTTTAGCAGAATGGAGAGACAGTCAGGATGATAGTAATTGACTGAAACAGAACATTGATTGGTTAGCAGACTGGACAGACAGTCAGGATGATAGTAATTGACTGAAACAGGACATTGATAGTTTAGCAGAACGGATAGACATCAGGATGATAGTAATTGACTGAAACAGGACATGGATAGTTTAGCAGAATGGACAGACAGTCAGGATGATAGTAATTGACTGAAACAGGACATTGATAGTTTAGCAGAATGGACAGACAGTCAGGATGATAGTAATTGACTGAAACAGGACATGGATAATTTAGCAGAATGCACAGACAGTCAGGATGATAGTAATTGACTGAAACAGGACATGGATAATTTAGCAGAATGGACAGACAGTCAGGATGATAGTAAATGACTGAAACAGGACATGGATAATTTAGCAGAATGGACAGACTGTCAGGATGATAGTAATTGACTGAAACAGGACATTGATAGTTTAGCAGACTGGACAGACAGTCAAGATGATAGTAATTGACTGAAACAGAACATTGATTGGTTAGCAGAATGGACAGACAGTCAGGATGATAGTAATTGACTGAAACAGAACATTGATTGGTTAGCAGAATGGACAGACAGTCAGGATGATAGTAATTGACTGAAACAGAACATTGATTGGTTAGCAGACTGGACAGACAGTCAGGATGATAGTAATTGACTGAAACAGGACATGGATAATTTAGCAGAATAGACAGACAGTCAGGATGATAGTAATTGACTGAAACAGGACATGGATAATTTAGCAGAATGGACAGACAGTCAGGATGATAGTAATTGACTGAAACAGAACATTGATTGGTTAGCAGACTGGACAGACAGTCAGGATGACAGTAATTGACTGAAACAGGACATGGATAATTTAGCAGAATGGACAGAAAGTCAGGATGATAGTAATTGACTGAAACAGGACATGGATAATTTAGCAGAATGGACAGAAAGTCAGGATGATAGTAATTGACTGAAACAGGACATTGATAGGTTTGCAGAATGGACAGACTGTCAGGATGATAGTAATTGACTGAAACAGGACATTGATAGTTTAGCAGAATGGACAGACAGTCAGGATGATAGTAATTGACTGAAACAGGACATGGATAGTTTAGCAGAATGGACAGACAGTCAGGATGATAGTATTTGACTGAAACAGGACATTGATAGGTTAGCAGAATGGACAGACAGTCTGGATGATAGTAATTGACTGAAGCAGGACAGTGATAGGTTAGGAGATTAGACAGACAGTCAGGATGATAGTAATTGACTGAAGCAGGACATGGATAGTTTAGCAGAATGGATAGACAGTCAGGATGATAGTAATTGCCTGAAACAGGGCATTGATAGTTTAGCAGACTGGACAGACAGTCAGGATGATAGTAAAAGACTGAAACAGAACATTGATTGGTTAGCAGAATGGACAGACAGTCAGGATGATAGTATTTGACTGAAACAGGACATTGATAGGTTAGCAGAATGGACAGACAGTCTGGATGATAGTAATTGACTGAAGCAGGACATTGATAGGTTAGCAGAATGGACAGACAGTCTGGATGATAGTAATTGACTGAAGCAGGACATTGATAGGTTAGCAGAATGGATAGACAGTCAGGATGATAGTAATTGACTGAAACAGGACATGGATAGTTTAGCAGAATGGATAGACAGTCAGGATGATAGTAATTGCCTGAAACAGGGCATTGATAGTTTAGCAGACTGGACAGACAGTCAGGATGATAGTAAAAGACTGAAACAGAACATTGATTGGTTAGCAGACTGGACAGACAGTCAGGATGATAGTAATTGACTGGAACAGGACATGGATAGTTTAGCAGAATGGACAGACAGTCAGGATGATAGTAATTGACTGGAACAGGACATGGATAGTTTAGCAGAATGGAGAGACAGTCAGGATGATAGTAATTGACTGAAACAGAACATTGATTGGTTAGCAGACTGGACAGACAGTCAGGATGATAGTAATTGACTGAAACAGGACATGGGTAGTTTAGCAGAATGGACAGACAGTCAGGATGATAGTAATTGACTGAAACAGGACATGGATAGTTTAGCAGAATGGACAGACAGTCAGGATGATAGTAATTGACTGAAACAGGACATGGATAATTTAGCAGAATGGACAGACAGTCAGGATGATAGTAAATGACTGAAACAGGACATGGATAATTTAGCAGAATGGACAGACTGTCAGGATGATAGTAAATGACTGAAACAGGACATGGATAGTTTAGCAGAATGGACAGACAGTCAGGATGATAGTAATTGACCTAAACAGGACATGGATAGTTTAGCGGAATGGACAGACAGTCAGGTTGATAGTAATTGACTGAAACAGGACATGGATAGTTTAGCGGAATGGACAGACAGTCAGGATGATAGTAAATGACTGAAACAGGACATGGATAATTTAGCAGAATGGACAGACTGTCAGGATGATAGTAAATGACTGAAACAGGACATGGATAGTTTAGCAGAATGGACAGACAGTCAGGATGATAGTAATTGACCTAAACAGGACATGGATAGTTTAGCGGAATGGACAGACAGTCAGGTTGATAGTAATTGACTGAAACAGGACATGGATAGTTTAGCAGAATGGATAGACAGTCAGGATGATAGTAATTGACAGAAACAGGACATTGATAATTTAGCAGAATGGACAGACAGTCAGGATGATAGTAATTGACTGAAACAGGACATTGATAGTTTAGCAGAATGGACAGACAGTCAGGATGATAGTAATTGACTGAAACAGGACATTGATATTTTAGCAGATTAGACAGACAGTCAGGATGATAGTAATTGACTGAAGCAGGACATTGTTAGGTTAGCAGAATGGATAGACAGTCAGATGATAGTAATTGACTGAAACAGGACATGGATAGTTTAGCAGAATGGATAGACAGTCAGGATGATAGTAATTGACTGAAACAGGACATTGATAATTTAGCAGAATGGACAGACAGTCAGGATGATAGTAATTGACTGAAACAGGACATTGATAGTTTAGCAGAATGGACAGACAGTCAGGATGATAGTAAAAGACTGAAACAGAACATTGATTGGTTAGCAGAATGGACAGACAGTCAGGATGATGGTAAAAGACTGAAACAGGACATTGATAGTTTAGCAGAATGGAGAGACAGTCAGGATGATAGTAAATGACTGAAACAGGACATTGATATTTTAGCAGATTAGACAGACAGTCAGGATGATAGTAATTGACTGAAGCAGGACATTGTTAGGTTAGCAGAATGGATAGACAGTCAGATGATAGTAATTGACTGAAACAGGACATGGATAGTTTAGCAGAATGGATAGACAGTCAGGATGATAGTAATTGACTGAAACAGGACATTGATAATTTAGCAGAATGGACAGACAGTCAGGATGATAGTAATTGACTGAAACAGGACATTGATAGTTTAGCAGAATGGACAGACAGTCAGGATGATAGTAAAAGACTGAAACAGAACATTGATTGGTTAGCAGAATGGACAGACAGTCAGGATGATGGTAAAAGACTGAAACAGGACATTGATAGTTTAGCAGAATGGAGAGACAGTCAGGATGATAGTAAATGACTGAAACAGGACATTGATAGTTTAGCAGAATGGAGAGACAGTCAGGATGATAGTAAATGACTGAAACAGGACATTGACAGGTTATCCGAGTGAACAGAGAGTCAGGCTGATCGTCATAGACTGAAACTGGACTTCGACAGGCTATCAGAATGGACATAAAGTCAAAATAATAGTAATTGCCTGGAACAGGACATACATAGGTTAGCAGAACTGGCAGATGTATTTTCGAGAAGCAATATAGACTTAATAACACATTGCTGAATGATTTGCTGGAATAGAGGGACTTGCGGGTGCATATACATCAATGTTTGAAGGTGGCAGGACATACTGAGAGTTTGATTAGTAAATCGTATTGGATCTTGTCCTTAATAAATAGAGTAATTCAGCACTAAAGCAGTGAAGATTTGCTGAACACTTATAATGCTCTGGTTCGGCTACAATTACAGTATCTAGTCCATTTCTGTTCACCAGACTTTTGGAAAGATGTGCGGTCCCTTGAAAGGGTGCAGTTGAGATTTACCAGAATGATTCCAGGGATGGGAATATTTGTTACAAGGTTAGGTTAGTAAAACTGGGTTTCTTCCTGTTTGAACAAAGGAGATTGAGGGGAGATTTGATTAAAATGTAGATAATTATGACAGGCTTAGATAAGTTAGACAAGGAAAATGTCTCTATTAACTAATGGTATGAGGACTAGGGGCCACAGATTTAAAGTTCTGGACAAGAGATGCAGGGAGAATGTGCGGAATAACTGTTTTTATGCAGCAGTTGTTGTTGATATGTGTCACAAATGGATGGAAACCAACTGCAAATTGTATTTTCGTGCACTTGGATGTTATTGTGAGCTGCCACTTCTGTGTTCAACTTGTTTAAACATGGTGGGGGAGCAGATACCTTCAACAACAGTACCTGGGACAGTTACTTTAAGGGTTCCGATCACATGACCCAAATGCCACCCTTTTAAGCCTATCTGGTTTTGAAACCGTTTTAGTTTGAGGGAACAGCTCTTACAGGTAATCAGCTGCCTGGAAGGTTTGCAGCTGGCTATCCCTGGGGCCTGCCTGCAAGAAGGAAATAAGATGCCACAGTCTGCAAAGCAGCAAGAAAATAATTCTGCTCTCTACCAGATTCTCGTCATAAAAAAGCCTCATCTTATCCCCGAAAGTGCAAGAAGAAACATTGAGAGTAGAGATTTCCTGCAACTCCTACTCCACTCAGCATTTCCAGTTGGTTAATTCCAGCTTTGAACTTTATGTCAGTGAAAAAACGGACTCTATTTTCAACTGGAACCTCCTTCAGTTTGTAATTAAGCTATTTTTTCTACTTGGTAAATGTTCTTACCCTTTTGATGCCTTTACCATTCCCTGTATGCTTATGAATGTACGTTGCGAATGTAACCCGCTTCCTGAGTTTGAGTATGTAGTAATAAATCCTACTTCTATTTTTAACTTTAACACCAGTGTTGTTGCAGTCCTTTAAAAGTCAGGGTTCGCAAGCTGAGGGAGTGGAGAAATACGGAATCAGGATTTTCCTTGTTTTAAAAAAAGGGGGAAAATTAACTACAATCTGCTTACAGACAGGTTGTTGGACAGAAAGAGACATTTGTTCTCAAAATTCTCGACCTCTTTGTAACACCTGGAACTCGCTGCCCACGAGGGTGATGGAAGTGAAGACAATCAATGATTTCAAAAGGAAATTGGATGGACACTTGAAGGAAATGACAATATGATGGGTGCATCAGCTGCTCCTGCCTGGAAAGATCCAGATCCATAGAAGTTCAATGAAACTGTGACCTTAACAGCCTCACCCTGGTGTGAGGCTCCAGGTCGTGTGACAGGAGGTGACACAGTTCTGTGACCACCTCCTTACTGAATCAGAGTCACCTCAAAAACTGCTTCTGGGTTAGGTGTAGGTAGGAAAAGTGCTCTGGAAAACCCGGGGAGCATAGTGCAGAGGCCCCTCCTCCTCCCTCTTTACAGAGCTTCCCCTCTCTGCAGCCTCTGCTCCATTTGGTGGTCATGTTACAGACCAAGAGACACTGTAACTACAGTCCCCATACCTCGTCCAGAGTTGGGTCACCAAATCCTCGGTCCTTCCTGAATGTCTGCAGAAGCTCAAAACACAACCTCAAGAAAACCATCCACAGTACCTCCACTAACTTTACAATAGCGGAAATAAGTCAAAAGCCCCTCACCTGTATGTTGGATGCCTGGTCCTTTTAAATAACACTAGAGGGGGTTCCTCGTGTTGCTGAATGTATGTTCAGCTGAGGGTGACGAACACAGGCAGTCAGTGGACATGCACAGACTAAGTTTCAAAGTCGTACATCAAAGCTACTGAAATGGCTGATTGACATCATATTCAGGCCCCGCCTCACACGACAGACACACACACACACATTACACCGACACCAGCACCCCGGCCAGCCCGGGTGTCCTGTACAATGTGCTGGATGTGACCGGCAGTCACACCATTTTATGGATCCAAACTTCCACAGCATGAGTGGAGCAGGAGAGATGAAATGTGTGGTCAGGGAGAGAGACGGGGATGGGGGAACTCTCTTTAAAAAGGGAATTAGAAAAGGACTTTAAGATCAACAAGTTTCAGGGATATTGGAAATTGACAGGGGACTGGGATAATCAGAGGGGTGAGGCCATGGAGGCATTTGATCACATGATGGGAATATTAAAATTGAGATGTTTCTACACATAGGAACTTGGGACTGAGGAGCAGGAGGAGGCCATTCGGCCCTTTGAGCCTGCTCCACCATTCGATCTGATCATGGCTGAACATTTATTTTTCGCTTTATCCCCTAGTTCCAGTCTCCCCAACAAGAGGAAACATCCTCTCGGTATCCACTCTATCAAGGTTACTCAGGATCAGCTATGTTTCAATAAGACATCTCTCATTCTTCCAAACTCCACCCTCTTGAACCTTTCTTGATAAAATAAGCCCTTCATTCACGAAACGAATCAACTGAACTTTCGTTCACCTGTATGCAATTATATAGTTTTATCAAAGAAGGAGACCAAAAGTATACACAATATTCCTGATGTGGTCTCACCAAAGCCCTGCACATCTGCAGTAAAACTTCTCCACTTTTATACTCGATTCCATTTGCAATAAACACTAACATTCCATTTGCCTTCCTAGTCACTTGCTGTCCCTGTATACTGACTCTTTCTGATTCATGTACCAGGACACCCAGATCCCGCTGTACCACCGAGTTGTGCAATCTCTCTACATTTAAATAGCATCCTGCTTTTCTATTCTTCCTGCCAAAGTGGACAAGTCCACATCTTACCACATGATACTCCATCTGCCAAAGTTTTGCAATCTTACTGAACCTATTTATATCCCTTTGTAGACTGTTTACCTCCTCTTGACAACGTACAGTAAATGGGCTCACAGGCAGGACAATCTTTTGGAGGTGGCCAATGTTCAGAACAGCAAAACAGTTAATTATCGTTTATAGGATTAATAGCTTGATAGAGAGACTTACCAGGGACACCAACAATAGCGAGTATGGGATAATAAATGTATTGAGTCATCCTCAGTGCATAATAGATCCGATCCACTAATGTCATCCAAGAATAATCCGCAGTAAGATAATCAAACCAATAGGATAAACTCCTGTCCATTGTTGTAACATTCCGATCTATTGTTCTCAGATTCTGATCCATTGTTGTAACATTCCGATCTATTGTTCTCAGATTCTGATCCATTGTTGTAACATTCCGATCTATTGTTCTCAGATTCTGATCCATTGTTGTAACATTCCGATCTATTGTTCTCAGATTCTGATCCATTGTTGTAACATTCCGATCTATTGTTCTCAGATTCTGATCCATTGTTGTAACATTCCAATCTATTGTTCTCAGATTCTGATCCATTGTTGTAACATTCCGATCTATTGTTCTCAGATTCTGACCCATTGTTGTAACATTCCGATCTATTGTTCTCAGATTCTGATCCATTGTTGTAACATTCCAATCTATTGTTCTCAGATTCTGATCTATCCTTTCACTCTCGCTGGAGCCGGTGATCCCTGTTAGTGCCGGAGACGATGCTCTGGCTGACACTATAAGATAACACATTGAAAGGAATCTCTTATTAATAGAAAAAGGAAATGCTCCAGTGTCACAATTAGAGTCCATTGAGACTGACATTAATTACAGTCACTGTTGGAGAAAATCCAGATTGTGCCCTATTGTTGAACAAATTCTCCGGACTCAGACGTTGAGAATCAAACCCTTTATTGCATGATATCATGGGGGATAACACCTTACCTAAATGCGGTTCAGTGCTACTCCCAAAGAGCTACAGATCGCCGTGGACTTATATAGTATAAAAAAGGCAGAGCTAACAGTTTCACAATTAGATAAGCACCCACAAGACTGCCTACGTAACGGTGCACCATGCAGGGTCCGAGGTCAGCGAAACATCAGTTTCAACAATAACAAGCTAGTTCCTTAATTCAATGCCCACTCCAGACACCATATCTAGCCGTAAAGTCTGATTGTGGTTAGCTGCTCTGTCTACAATTTATGACCGTTGGTTGTGGTTAGATTAGCTACAAGCTGTGTCCTGCTTTTCTGCTTCTACAATGTTATGTAATAATTAGCAAAGCTCAGAAAATTTCTCCAACAGTCACTGAACAAACAGGTTCAATGAAAGCCTTTCAATCCACCACTTTTGTACCGAAATAATGAAAATAGCAGAGGGACTCGCCAGAATCTTCCAATCCGTGGCAGAGGACTGGAGAGTTGTAAATGTCACACCCCATTTTAAAAAGTAGAGCTGGAATAAACCCTGTATTTACTGACCTGTCAGACGAGTATCCCTGGTGGGGAAATTACAACCATCAACCTGTCAGAGATAACCGCTGTTTTTAAACACAATGGTTTAGAAGAAGAAGAAGAAGACAAAAATTACAGCACAGGAACAGGCCATTCAGCCCTCCAAGCCTGCCCCGATCCAGATCCTCTATCTAAACCTGTCGCCTATTTTCTAAGGGTCTGTATCTCTTTGCTTCCTGCCCATTCATGTATCTGTCCAGATACATCTTAAAAGATGCTATTGAGCCCGCGTCTCCCACCTCCACAGGCAACGCGTTCCAGGCACCCACCACCCTCTGCGTAAAGAACTTTCCAAGCATATCCCCCCATAACTTTTCCCCTCTCACTTTGAACTCGTGTCCCCTAGTAATTGAATCCCCCACTCTGGGAAAAAGCTTCTTGCTATCCAACCTGTCTATACCTCTCATGATTTTGTACACCTCAATCAGGTCCCCCTCAACTTCCGTCTTTCTAATGAAAATAATCCTAATCTGCTCAACCTCTCTTCATAGCTAGCGTGCTCCATACCAGCCAACATCCTGGTGAACCTCCTCCGCACCCTCTCCAAAGCATCTACATCCTTTAGGTAATGTGGCGACCAGAACTGCACGCAGCATTCCAAATGTGGCCGAACCAAATGTAACATGACCTGCCAACTCTTGTACTCAATACCCTGTCCGATGAAGGAAAGCATGCCGTATGCCTTCTTGACCACTCTATTTACCTGCGTTGCCACCTTCAGGGAACAATGGACCTGAACACCCAAATCTCTCTGTACATCAATTTTCCCCAGGACTTTTCCATTTACTGTCTTGTTCACTCTTGAATTGGATCTTCCAAAATGCATCACCTCGCATTTGCCCGGATTGAACTCCATCTGCAATTTCTCTGCCCAACTCTCCAATCTATCTATATTCTGCTGTATTCTCTGACAGTCCCCTTCACTATCTGCTCCTCCACCAATCTTAGTGTCGTCTGCAAACTTGCTAATCAGACCACCTATACTTTCCTCCAAATCATTTATGTATATCACAAACAGTGGTCCCAGCACGGATCCCTGTGGAACACCACTGGTCACACGTCTCCATTTTGAGAAACTCCCTTCCACTGCTACTCTCTGTCTCCTGTTGCCCAGCCAGTTCTTTATCCATCTAGCTAGTACACCCTGGATCCCCATGCGACTTCACTTTCTACATCTGCCTACCATGGGGAACCTTATCAAACGCCTTACTGAAGTCCATGTATATGACATCTACAGCCCTTCCCTCATCAATCAACTTTGTCACTTCCTCAAAGAATTCTATTAAGTTGGTAAGACATGACTTTCCCTGCACAAAACCATGTTGCCTATCACTGATAATCCCATTTTCTTCCAAATGGGAATAGATCCTATCCCTCAGTATCTTCCCCAGCAGCTTCCCTACCACTGACGTCAGGCTCACCGGTCTATAATTACCTGGATTATCCCTGCTACCCTTCTTAAACAAGGGGACAACATCAGCACTTCTCCAGTCCTCCGGGACCTCACCCGTGTTTAAGGATGCTGCAAAGATATCTATTAAGGCCCCAACTATTTCCTCTCTCGCTTCCCTCAGTAATCTGGGATAGATCCCATCCGGACCTGGGCACTTGTCCACCTTAATGCCCTTTAGAGTACCCAACACTTCCTCCGTCCTTATGCCGACTTGACCTAGAGTAATCAAACATCTGTCCCTAACCTCAACATCCGTCATGTCCCTCTCCTCGGTGAATACTGATGCAAAGTACTCGTTCAGAATCTCACTCATTTTCTCTGACTCCACGCATAACTTTCCTCCTTTGTCCTTGAGTGGGCCGATCCTTTCTCTCATTACCTTCTTGCTCCTTATTTATGAATAAAAGGCTTTGGGATTTTCCTTAACCTTGTTTGCTAACGATATTTCATGACCCCTTTTAGCCCTCTTAATTCCTCGTTTCAGATTGGACCTACATTCCCGATATTCTTCCAAATCTTTGTCTTTCTTCAGCCGCCTAGACCTTATGTATGCTTCCTTTTTCCTCTTAGCTAGATTCACAATTTCACCTGTCATCCATGGTTCCCTAATCTTGCCATTTCTATCCCTCATTTTCACAGGAACATGTCTCTCCTGCACGCTAATCAACCTCTCTTTAGAAGCCTCCCACATATCAAATGTGGATTTACCTTCAAACAGCTGCTCCCAATCTACATTCCCCAGCTCCTGCCGAATTTTGGTATAGTTGGCCTTCCCCCAATTTAGCACTCTTCCTTTAGGACCACTCTTGTCTTTGTCCATGAGTATTCTAAAACTTACGGAATTGTGATCACTATTCCCAAAGTAGTCCCCTACTGAAACTTCAACCACCTGGCCGGGCTCATTCCCCAACACCAGGTCCAGTATGGCCCCTTCCAGAGTTGGACTATTTACATACTGCTCTAGAAAACCCTCCTGGATGCTCCTTACATATTCTGCTCCATCTAGACCTCTAACACTAGTGAATCCCAGTCAATGTTGGGAAAATTAAAATATCCTACCACCACCCTGTTGCTCCTACATCTTTCCATAATCTGTTTACATATTTGTACCTCTATCTCACGCTCGCTGTTGGGAGGCCTGTAGTAAAGCCCCAACATTGTTACCACACCCTTCCTATTTCTGAGTTCTGCCCATATTGCCTCACTGCTCGAGTCCTCCATAGTGCCCTCCTTCAGCACAGCTGTGATCTCCTCTTTGACCAGTAATGCAACTCCTCCACCCCTTTTATCTCCCTCTCTATTCCGCCTGAAGCATCGATATCCTGGGATATTTAGTTGCCAATCATGCCCTTCCCTCAACCAAGTCTCAGTAATAGCAATAACATCATACTCCCAGGTACTAATCCAAGCCCTAAGTTCATCTGCCTTACCTACTACACTTCTTGCATTAAAACAAATGCACCTCAGACCACCACTCCCATTGCGTTCATCATCTGCTCCCTGTCTACTCTTTCCCTTAGTCACGCTGACTTCATTATCTAGTTCCTTACAGGCTTTAGTTACTACCTCCTTACTGTCCACTGACCTCCTCATTTGGTTTCCATCCCCCTGCCACATTAGTTTAAACCCTCCCCAACAGTGTTAGCAAAAGCAACCCCAAGGACATTGGTTCCAGTCCGGCCCAGGTGTAGACCGTCCAATTTGTAATAGTCCCACCTCCCCCAGAACCGGTTCCAACGTCCCAAAAATCTGAACCCCTCCCTCCTGCACCATCTCTCATTTATAAATGTCAGCTACCATGAACAGGTTAAAGGCAAATTGTACCTAACAAACCTGAAGGATGTATTTGATATAGTATTAGAGGGGACTGATGAGGGTGGCACAGCTGGTGTTATGTATATAACTTTCAAAAGGTGTTTGACCAAGTGTCATTTAATATACTTCTTAGGAAAACTGAAACCAATGGATCAAAGTGGCAGTGGTTGTTTGAATATCCAATTGGCTAAGGCACAGAACATATATTGTTTTTCTGGCTGGGGGAAGTATACAGTGCTGTTCCAAAGCCATCAAAACAATAACAGCATATATTTACGTACAAACATATGAATTAGGAGTAGGAGTTGGCCACTCGGACCTTCGAGCCTGCTGCACCATTCAATAAGTTGCTGGCTGAACTGATTACTCCACATTTCCACCTACTCCCAATAACCCTTTTCCCTCTTGCTTATCAGGAATCTATCCAACTCTGCATTAAAAATATTCAAAGACTCTGCCTTTTGAGGAAGATAATTTCAAAGACTCGACACTCTGAGAGGAAAGAATTTCTCCTCATCTCTGTCTTAAATGGGCGGCTCCTTATTTTTAAACAGTGACACCTTCCCCTCTCTATTGCGGAATGATCTGTACATAGCAAACAACTGTTTGAACCCCGAATACTCCAACCTCAATTCATTTCACGCTCAGCATGACGTGGAGCTCTTTTCTGTCACCATCGCCTCTTGCTCAATTGTTCGGACAGGGATCCTTTCCCTGACCAGTGGACCTACTCAGGCACCTCCGGTATTCTCCCTCCACCTGCACCCCTCCTTCTGGCCTCTTACTCAGTCTTGATCTTTTCATTGAGAACTGTCGGCAAGACATATGCCATTCAATTTCTCTGCTCCCCTTACTGTCTAATCCCGACATTGTGATCAAACCTGCAGACAAGGGTGGTGCTGCTGTTGTCTGGCGTACTGACCTCTGCCTCGCAAAGGCTCAGTGCCAACTCTCAGACACTTCTTCCTACTTTCCCCTGGACCATGACCCCACCACAAAGCATCACGCCGCTGTCTGCAGGACACTGTCATTGACCTCATCTCCTCCAGGCATCTTCCCTCTACAGCTTCCAACCTTATTCACAGAACCCCGGACAGGCCACTTCTACCACATTCAGAAAATTCACAAAGAGGACTACCCTGGTCAAGCCATTGTTTCAGATTGTTCCTATCGCACTGAACTTATTTCTTCCTATCTTGACTCGATTTTTTCTCCCCTTGTCCAGTCTCTTCCCTCCTACATATGTGACGCTTTGGACGCCCTTCGTCATTTTGACAATTTCCATCTTCTTGGCACTAACCACCTCCTCTTCACTATGGACGTCCACTCTCTCTACACCTCCATCCCATGCCAGGAATGATTGAGGGCTCTCTGCTTCTTCCTTGAACAGAGGCCGAGCCAGTCCCCATCCACCACCACCCTCCTTCGCCTGGCTGATCCTGTTCTCACATTGAACAACTTCTCCTTGAACTCCACTTAGTTCATTGAGTCAGAGAGTTATAAAACACAGAAATAGGTCCTTCGGCCCATTGTGTCAATGCTGGCCATCAAGCACCTCACTATTCTAATCCCATTTTCCAACATTTGGCCGTAGCTTTGGATGCTGTGGCGTTTCAAGTGCTCGTCTAAATACTTCTTGTGAGCGTTCCTGCCTCTGCCACCCCTTCAGGCAGTGGGTTCCAGATTTCAACTGGCAACATTTGTCCTCAAATCGCCTCTAAAACTCCTGTCTTTACCTTAAATCTCTGTCCCCTGGTCATTGACACCTCCGCTAAGGGGAAAAAAGTTTCTTCCCATCTACCCTATAATTTTGTATACCTCAATCAGGTCCCCCCTCAGCCTTCTCTGCTCTAAGGAAAACAACCCTAGCCTGCCCAGTCTCTCTTCACAGCTTAACTTCAAGTAAATGGTATTGCTATGGGTACCCGCATGGGTCTTAACTATGCCCTTGTTATCGCATATGTTGGACATTCCTTGTTCCAGTCCGACTCAGGTACCCTCCCTGAGCTCTTTTTTCTGGTGCATTGATAACTATATGGGTGCTGTTTCCTGCTCCCATCTCGAACTGGAAAACTTTATCAACATTGCTTCCAATTTTCACCCTTCACTCACCTTCTTGTTGTCCATCTCCAACACTTCCCTTCCTCGACTCTTCAGTCTCCATCTCTTGGGATAGGCTGCCCAATCATATCCATTATAAGCCCACCGACTCTCACAGCTACCTCGACTACATTTCTTCACACCCTGCCTACTGTAAGGACTCCATTCCATTCTCCCAATTTCTCCATCTCCATCGCATCTGCTCTGATGATGCAACCTTCCAGAACAGCATTTCGGTTATGTCTTCCTTTTTCCTCCACTGAGGATCCCCCCTACTGTGGTTGACAGGGCCCTCAGCTGGGTCCGGCTCATTTCCCGCACTTCTACCCTCATCCCTTCCCCTCCCTCCCAGACCTGTGAAAGGGTTCATCTTGTCTTCACTTTCCACCCTATCAGCCTCCACATCCAAAGTATCACTTTCCACCATTTCTGCCACCTCCAGTGTGATGCCACTGCCAAGCACTCCTTCCCCCCAGCCTCCCAAGTCATCATTCCGAAGGGATTGTTCCCTCCGTGACACCCTGGACCACTCCTCCCTCACCCCCAACACCTTGTTCCCTTCCCACGGCACCTTCCCATGCAATCACAGAAGGTGTCATATCTGCCCTTTTCCCTCCTCTAGCCTCACTATCCAAGACCTCAAACACTCCTTTCAGGTGAATCAGCATATTAACTTGTACTTCTTTCAATTTAGTATACTGTATTCGCTGCTCACAATGCGGTCTCCTTTCCATTAAGGATCGCCAATAAATGCTGTCCTCGTCAGCGATGCGCACATCTCATGAACAAATAATAATAAAGATAATTGTGGAGACCAAATACAGATTGGATGACGCTTTGTGGAACCTGTCCACTCAGTCCACAAGCATGTCACTTAACTTCTGGTCACTTGCCATTTTAATTCACTGCCCTGCTCCCACACTGACATTTCTGCTCTCCACATTCTGCACTGTTCCAGTGAAGCTCAAGACAAGCTTGAGGAACAGAACCTCATCTTCCAATTGCACACTTTAGAGCCTCTGGATCAGCACTGAGTTCAACAATTTCACACCGGCACCTGGTCTTCAACTTGTTTTTCATACTTTTGCTTTCGGACAGAGCAGTTCATTATTCAGCCATTAACACCCTCCCTGGACAAATGCTTTGTCCCTTACAACAAATGTTACCACTCCCTTTGCCTTGTTCTTTGTCATTTAGTCTCCCCATCCTCGGCCTATCACAGATCTTCCCTTTTGTTGCTCTTCCCCACCTTTCACTTTTTCAACACCGATTACATTTCTAATCATTGCCGGTTCTGATAAAATGCTATCAACATGAAACGTTAACCTTGCTTCTCTTTCCACAGATGCTGCCAGACAAGCTGAGTATTTACAGCATTTTCTGTTATTTTAGCTATGAATGGAACATAGCTAAGCAGAAGTCAATGGGAGAAATCAACTGGTTGGGAGTCATTCCTAACCTAGCATAAAGGAAGATGGTTGTGGTTGTTGGAGGTCAATCATCTCAGTTCCAGGACATCACTGCAGGAGTTCCTCAGGGTAGTGTCCTAGGCCCAAACATCTTCAGCTGCTTCATCAATGACCCTCTTCAATCATAAGGTCAGAAGTGGGAAAGTTCACTGATGACTGTACAATGATGATCACTATTCACAACTGCTCAGATACTGAAGACAGACATATGCAGCAAGACCTGGACAACATTCAGGCTTGTGCTGATAGGTGGCAAGTAACATTCATGACACACAAGTGCCAGGACACAATCATTTCCAATAAGAGAGAATCTAACCATCTCCCCTTGACATTAAACGGCATTACCATCGCTGAATCTCCCACAATCAACACCCTAGGGGTTACCATTGAACAGAAGCTGAATTGCAGCGACAAGAGCAGGTCAAAGGCTCGGAATGCTGCGGAGAGTAACTCACCTCCTGACTCCCCAAAGCCTCTCCACCATTTGCAAGGCACAAGTCAGGAGTGTTATGGAATACTGTCCACTTGCCTGGATGAGTGCAGCACCCACAACACTCCAGAAGGTCAACACCATTCAGGACAAAACCGCCCACTTGTTTGTTGTGATTGGGGTGTCATGCACTCCCACACCACCAGCACAGGGGCAGCAGTGTGTACCATCTGCAAGATGCACTGTAGCAACGCACCAAGGCTTCTTAGACAGCACCTTCCAAACCCACGACCTCTACAACTTAGAAGGACAATGGCAGCGATGCATGGGAACACCACCACCTGCAAGTTCCCCTCCAAGTCATATACCATCCTGAAATGGAACGATATCGCTGTTCCTTTATGTCACTGGGTCAAAATCCTGGAACTCCCTTCCTAAATAGTACTGTGGGTGTACCGGCACCAGATGGACTGCAGCGGATCAAGGAGGCAGCTTAACACCACCTTTTCAAAGGCAATTAGTGATGGGCAATGAATGTTGGTTTAGCCAGCGATGCCCACATCCCATGAAATAATAAAAAGGTAACAGCATTTCCTTCCAGCTGGACGACAATGGAGAGGTGTGGGAGAAAGATAGTGTTACGAACATTGTCACAGACTGCAGTAAGTTTGTGAAGGATAAGGAGGGATAGTTTGTCTTTGAAACAGTCACACAGCATGTCATTTTTAACAAGCTCATCTATATGTCCTGCCATTGAACTATTCACATGCATCCACTCTGTTGCTGCACACCCATTAAAATTACACCCTTTATTTTCCATTGCCTCTCCTCTCCGTCCAATGAAAATGTATCAATTTGCGCTTCGGTTAAAGTTTATCTGCCACGTGTCCGTCCATTCCACCAACCTGTCTACATCCACTTGATGTCTGTTACGATCATCCTCATTGCGCAGTACACTTCCAAATTTTGTGCCAAGTGTAAAGTTTGAAATTGTTCCATTTACACTCAAGTCCAAGTGTTTAATATATATCATGAAAAGTAGCAGTCCCAGTAACGACCCCTGGGGAAACTTCCTCCAGTCTAAAAACAACCTTTCACCCCCTCTCTCCGCTTCCTGTCATGCAGGCAACTTTGTCCCTTTTATTCCATGGGCTTTATCTTTATTGACAAGCCTGTTAAATGACACTTCATCGAATTCTGTTTGGAAGTAATGGGGAACAAAGAAATGGCAGACCAATTAAATACATACTTTGGTTCTGTCTTCACAAAGGAGGACACAAATTACCTCCCAGTAATGTTGGGGAACATAGGGTCTAGTGAGAAGGAGGGACTGTATGAAATCAGTATTAGTAGGGAAATGGTGTTGGGTAAATTGATGGGATTGAAGGCTGATAAATCCCCAGGGACTGATAATGTTCATCCCAAAGTACTTAAGGAAGTGACTCTAGAAATAGTACATGAATTGCTGGGCAGTCTTCAAATTTCTATAGACTCTGGAAGAGTTCCAATGGATTGCAGGTTAGCTAATGTAACACCACTATTTAAAAACGGAGGTAGAGACACAACAGGGAATTATTGACCGGTAAGCCTGACATAAGTAGTGGGGAAAATGCTAGAGTACATTATAAAAGATGTAATAACAGAGCACACGCAGAACAATGACAGGATCGGACACAGTCAACATGGATTTACGAAAGGGAAATCATGCTTGGCAAATCTACTGGAATTTTTTGAGGATGTAACTCATAGAATAGATATGAGAGAACGAGTGGATGTGATGTATTTGGACTTTCAGAAGGATTTTGATAAGTTCCCACGTAAGACGTTAGCGTGCAAAATTAAAGCACATGGGATTCAATGAAGAGTGTAGGAGGGGATGCCAGGAGTAGCACCAGGCATACCTCAAAACCAGGTGTCAACGTGGTGAAGCCACAACACAAGAGTATCTGCGTGCCAAACTGCATTAGCAGCATGTGATAGACAGAGCTCAGCGATCCCATAACCAACGGATCAAATCTAAGCTCTGCAGTCTTGCCACACGCAGCCGTGAATGGTGGTGGACAATTAAACAACTAACTGGAGGAGGCAGCTCCACAAATATCCCCATCCTCAATGATGGGAGAGCCCAGCACATCAGTACAAAAAAAAAGGCTGAAGCATTTGCAACAATCTTCAGCCAGAAGTGCCGAGTTGATGATCCATCTCGGCCTCCTCCTGAAATCCCCAGCATCACAGATGCCAGACTTCAGTCAATTCGATTCACTCCACGTGATATCAAGAAACGATTGAAGGCACTGGATACTGCAAAAGCTATGGGCCCTGATAATATTCCCGCAATAGTACTGAAGACCTGTGCTTCAGAACTTGCAGTGCCCCGAGCCAAGCTGTTCCAGTGCAGCCACAACATTGGCATCTACCCTGCAATGTGGAAAATTACCCAGGTAAGTCCTGTACACAAAAAGCAGGACATGTCCAAACCGGCCAACTTCCACCCCATTAGCCTACTCTCAATTATCAGTAAAGTGATGGACGGTGTCATCAACAGTGCCATGAAGCGGCACTTGCTTCGCAATAACCTGCTCAGTGATGCTCAGTTTGGGTTCCGCCAGGGCCATTCAGTTCCTGACCTCATTACAGCCTTGGTTAAATCATGGACAAAAGAGCTGAACTCAAGTGGTGAGGATAGAGTGACTGCCGTTGATATCAAGGCAGCATTTGACCGAGTATGGCGTCAAGGAGGCCTCGCAAAACTGAAGTCAATGGGAATCAGGGGGAAAAACCATCTGCTGGCTGGAGTCATACCTAACACAAATGAAAATGGTTGTGGTTGTTGGAGGTCAATCATCCGAGCTCCAGGACATCACTGCAGGAGTTCCTCAGGGTAGTGTCCTGGGCCCAACCATCTTCAGCTGCTTCATCAATTACCTTCCTTCAAGCATGAGGTCAGAAGTGGGTATGTTTGCTAATGATTGCACAATGTTAAGCACCATTCGTGACTCCACAGATACTGAAGCAGTCCGTGTAGAAATGCAGCAAGACCTGGACAATATCCAGGCTTGGGCTGGTAAGTGGCAAGTAACATTTGCGCCACACAAGTGCCAGGCAATGACCATTTCCATCAAGAGAGAATCTAACCATTTCCCCTTGACATTCAACGGCATTGCCATCGCTGAATCCCCCACTATCAACATCCTAGGGGCTACCATTGACCAGAAAATGAATTGGAGTAGCCATATAAATAACGTGGCTACAAGAGCAGGTCAGAGGCTGAGAATCCTGAGGCGAGGAACTCACCTCCTGACTCCACAAAGCCTGTCCACAATTTACAAGGCGCATGTCAGGAGTGTGATGGAATATTCTTCACTTGCCTTGATGTATGTAGCTCCAACAGCACTCAAGAAGCTCGACACAATCCAGGAAAAAGCAGCGTACTTGATTGGGACCCATCTACACACATTCACTCCCTCCACCACCGTCACACAGTGGCAGCAGTGTGTACCATCCACAAGATGCACCACAACAACTCACCAAGGCTCCTTCGACAGCAACTTCCAACCCACGACCTCTACCAACTAGAAGGACAAGGGCAGCAAATACATGGGAACACCACCACCTGCAAGTTCCCCTCCAAGTCACACACCCTCCTGACTTGGAACTACTTCGCCGTTCCTTCACTGTCGCTGGGTCAAAATCCTGGAACTCCCTTCCTAACAGCACTGTGGGTGTACCTACCCCAAATGGACTGCAGCAGTTCAAGAAGGCAGCTCACCACCACCTTCTCAAGGGCAATTAGGGATGGGTAATAAATGCTGGACGAGCCAGCGACGTCCACATCCCATGAATGAATAAAATAAAATAGCCCTGAGCAAGAAGGGAGAGTTGTAAACACAGGTGCTCCTCCTTCAGCCAGAGCAGACGGTGCTGAGAACAGGAGTGTCGCCAAAAGCCTGTGTGTTTCCATTGTAATAAGGCCCATCACCTCTGAGCTGACTGCTGGACGTTACAGTGAAAAGCTGGAGGATTAATCAGGATACACCAGACCAGTGCAGGAAAAGGGGCCCTGATGGAAAACACAGAATACCAGGCTGTGACCTTAACTGTGGCAGTAAGATCCAGTATGTCCACCACTCAGAGTGCTGGAAAATTTAACAAACTCCCTGAGAGATACCAGGATTTTGTATCCTACGGAAAAGTGACCCCATACCCCTCGAATAAGGCAAGTAAGCCCAAAGCCATACTTGGGAGACAGGGGCCACCCATTCCCTCCTACTGGGAAAATGCATGAACTTTCCCCTAGAGAGGGCATCGAACGCTCAGGTATTAGTAAACAGTGTCAGTGAAGGTAAATGCCCAGGACTCTATATTGGGTACACATGGAGTGCAGCTTTGTTTCAGGACTGGTAACCCTGGGGATTGTCCCTAGTTTACCTATGGACAGGGTGACCTGTACCTGGGTAATGATCTGGTAAGGGTGAAGGTGGTAGCTTACCCAGTGGTTTTAGAGAGAATGAAATAGATCAGGCAGACAGAGCAGTTACAGGAGAAGACCACTGACATTTTTCCTGCCTTTGTGTTGTGATGGTCCATGGTCAAACAAGCTCCGTCAGAGGAGGCTGAACTAGCACTGCAGACTGATGACCCTCCTATCTAGTTATCTGAAACCTTCTTTGGGAAGTTAGAGGTCAAAAAGAATGTGTTAAATAGATCTTCCTTGGTCGAGGCTCAGCAAGCTGACCCAATGTTAAAAAAGTTAGCAAAGACTGTCTGAAGTTAAACAGAAGCAGAGGGAGTTCCAGAGTGTGACTATTTAAAGAATGAGGTGCTGATGAGGAAGTGGAGACCTCCTTAGAGACCTGTGAATGAAGAGTGGACAGTGGTTCACCAGATAGTGGTTCTGCCCAGGTACCATAAAGAAATACTGAGAATAACCCAGGAATTCCAATGGCTGGACATGACGGCATTAGAAAAACCCAAGCCTGCATAAGACAGCAGTTTGACTGGCCACAACTCTACAAAGATGTGGTGGAGTTCTGTAAAACTGTTCACATGTGCCAGGTTGTGGGGAAGCCACAACTTGCAATAAAAAGTGCTCCCCTAATTCCCAAACCAGCTTTGGGAGGGAGGTAAAAGGGGTGGAGGAGTTGCATTACTGGTCAAAGAGGATATCACAGCTGTGCTGAAGGAGGGCACTATGGAGGACTCGAGCAGTGAGGCAATATGGACAGAACTCAGAAATAGGAAGGGTGCGGTAACAATGTTGGGGCTGTACTACAGGCCTCCCAACAGCGAGCGTGAGATAGAGGTACAAATATGTAAACAGATTATGGAAAGATGTAGGAGCAACAGGGTGGTGGTGATAGGAGATTTTAATTTTCCCAACATTGACTGGGATTCGCTTAGTGTTAGAGGTCCAGATGGAGCAGAATTTGTAAGGAGCATCCAGGAAGGTTTTCTAGAGCAGTATGTAAATAGTCCAACTCGGGAAGGGGCCATACTGGACCTGGTGTTGGGGAATGAGCCCGGCCAGGTTGTTGAAGTTTCAGTAGGGGACTACTTTGGGAATAGTGATCACAATTCCGTAAGCTTTAAAATACTCATGGACAAAGACGAGAGTGGTCCTAAAGGAAGAGTGCTAAATTGGGGGAAGGCCAACTATACCAAAATTCGGCAGGAGCTGGGAAATGTAGATTGAGAGCAGATGTTTGAAGGTAAATCCACATGTGATATGTGGGAGGCTTTTAAAGAGAGGTTGATTAGCGTTCAGGAGAGACATGTTCCTGTGAAAATGAGGGATAGAAATGGCAAGATTAGGGAACCATGGATGACAGGTGAAATTGTGAGACTAGCTAAGAGGAAAAAGGAAGCATACATAAGGTGTAGGCGGCTGATGAAAGACGAAGCTTTGAAAGAATATCGGGAATATAGGACCAATCTGAAACGAGGAATTAAGAGGGCTAAAAGGGGTCATGAAATATCTTTAGCAAACAGGGTTAAGGAAAATCCCAAAGCCTTTTATTCATATATAAGGAGAAAGAGGGTAACTAGAGAAAGGATTGGCCCACTAAAGGACAAAGGAGGAATGTTATGCTTGGACTCAGAGAAAATGGGTGAGATTTTAAACGAGTACTTTGCATCGGTATTCACAGAGGAGAGGGACATGACGGATGTTGAGGTTAGGAACAGATGTTTGATTACTCTAGGTCAAGTCGGCATAAGGAGGGAGGAAGTGTTGGGTATTCTAAAGGGCATTAAGGTGGACAAGTCCCCAGGTCCGGATGTGATTTATCCCAGGTTACTGAGGGAAGCGAGAGAGGAAATAGCTGGGGCCTTAACAGATATCTTTGCAGCATCCTTAAACACGGGTGAGGTCCCGGAGGACTGGAGAATTGCTAATGTTGTCCCCTTGTTTAAGAAGGGTAGCAGAGATAATCCAGGTAATTATAGACCGGTGAGCCTGACGTCAGTGGTAGGGAAGCTGCTGGAGAAGATACTGAGGGATAGGATCTATTCCCATTTGGAAGAAAATGGGCTCATCAGTGATAGGCAACATGGTTTTGTGCAGGGAAGGTCATGTCTTACCAACTTAATAGAATTCTTTGAGGAAGTGACAAAGTTGATTGATGAGGGAAGGGCTGTCGATGTCATATACATGGACTTCAGTAAGGCGTTTGATAAGGTTCCCCATGGCAGGCTGATGGAGAAAGTGAAGGCGCTTGGGGTCCAAGGTGTACTAGCTAGATGGATAAAGAACTGGCTGGGCAACAGGAGACAGAGAGTAGCAGTAGAGGGGAGTTTCTCAAAATGGAGACGTGTGACCAGTGGTGTTCCACAGGGATCCGTGCTGGGACCACTGTTGTTTGTGATATACATTAATGATTTGGAGGAAAGTATAGGTGGACTGATTAGCAAGTTTGCAGACGACACTAAGATTGGTGGAGTAGCAGATAGTGAAGGGGACTGTCAGAGAATACAGCAGAATATAGATATATTAGAGAGTTGGGCAGAGAAATGGCAGATGGAGTTCAATCAGGGCAAATGCGAGGTGATGCATTTTGGAAGATCCAATTCAAGAGTGAACTATACAGTAAATGGAAAAGTCCTGGGGAAAATTGATGTCCAGAGAGATTTGGGTGTTCAGGTCCACTGTTCCCTGAAGGTGGCAACGCAGGTAAATAGAGTGGTCAAGAAGGCATACGGCATGCTTTCCTTCATCGGACGGGGCATTGAGTACAAGAGTTGGCAGGTCATGTTACAGTTGTATAGGACTTTGGTTCGGCCACATTTGGAATACTGCGTACAGTTCTGGTCGCCACATTATCAAAAGGATGTGGATGCTTTGGAGAGGGTGCAGAGGAGGTTCACCAGGATGTTGCCTGGTATGGAGGGCACTAGCTATGAAGAGAGGTTGAGTAGATTAGGATTATTTTCATTAGAAAGACGGAGGTTGAGGGGGGACCTGATTGAGGTGTACAAAATCATGAGAGGTATAGACAGGGTGGACAGCAAGAGGCTTTTTCCCAGAGTGGGGGTTTCAATTACGAGAGGACACGAGTTCAAAGTGAAAGGGGAAATGTTTAGGGGGGATATGCGTGGAAAGTTCTTTACGCAGAGGGTGGTGGGCACCTGGAACGCGTTGCCAGCGGAGGTGGTAGACGCGGGCACGATGGAGTCTTTTAAGATGTATCTAGACAGATACATGAATGGGCAGGAAGAAAAGAGATACAGAACCTTAGAAAATAGGCGACATGTTTAGATAGAGGATCTGGATCGGCGCAGGCTTGGAGGGCCGAAGGGCCTGTTCCTGTGCTGTAATTATCTTTGTTCTTTGTTCTTTTTCAACAGAATGCTGGTGGATTGTGTGGGACTGCTGCCGAAAACAAAAGGAGTCAAGCAGTATCTTCTCACCATTATGGATGTGGAGAGGACATTCCACGGAGGAACTATCTCTGCCAAGGTAGTGGTGGAGGGGTTAAACCAATTCTTTACCCACATGGGCTGCCTGCTGAGATCCAGTTGGATCAGGGCACGAATTTCATTGTATTAGGGATGATGTCAATATAACAATTAAACACAATATTCTACCCTAAGCATTAAAGATGAAGTCTAACTTAACCATTATCTGGAATGTGTAAACTTAGTTTTCAGGATGACAGCTCGTAACAATTGACCAAAATATTGCCCCTGTGGATTAGGGATGACACGTAACTTAAAATTAAGTGGGATATTTTAGACACTGTTTTAGTTATCATGTCTAATTTAACAATTAACCAGAATATTATACATTGTGTATTAGTGATGATATCTAATTTAACAATTAACTGGAATATTATCACCTGTGTATTAGTGATGATATCTAATTTAACAATTAACTGGAATATTATCACCTGTGTATTAGTGATGATATCTAATTTAACAATTAACTGGAATATTATCACCTGTGTATTAGTGATGATATCTAATTTAACAATTAACTGGAATATTATCCCCTGTGTATTAGTGATGATATCTAATTTAACAATTAACTGGAATATTATCCCCTGTGTATTAGTGATGATATCTAATTTAACAATTAACTGGAATATTATCCCCTGTGTATTAGTGATGATATCTAATTTAACAATTAACTGGAATATTATCCCCTGTGTATTAGTGATGATATCTAATTTAACAATTAACTGGAATATTATCACCTGTGTATTAGTGATGACATCTAATTTAACAATTAACTGGAATATTATCACCTGTGTATTAGTGATGATATCTAATTTAACAATTAACTGGAATATTATCACCTGTGTATTAGTGAAGATATCTAATTTAACAATTAACTGGAATATTATCACCTGTGTATTAGTGATGATATCTAATTTAACAATTAACTGGAATATTATCACCTGTGTATTAGTGATGATATCTAATTTAACAATTAACTGGAATATTATCCCCTGTGTATTAGTGATGACATCTAATTTAACAATTAACTGGAATATTATCCCCTGTGTATTAGTGATGATATCTAATTTAACAATTAACTGGAATATTATCCCCTGTGTATTAGTGATGATATCTAATTTAACAATTAACTGGAATATTATCACCTGTGTATTAGTGATGATATCTAATTTAACAATTAACTGGAATATTATCACCTGTGTATTAGTGATGATATCTAATTTAACAATTAACTGGAATATTATCACCTGTGTATTAGTGATGACATCTAATTTAACAATTAACTGGAATATTATCCCCTGTGTATTAGTGATGATATCTAATTTAACAATTAACTGGAATATTATCACCTGTGTATTAGTGATGATATCTAATTTATCAATTAACTGGAATATTATCACCTGTGTATTAGTGATGATATCTAATTTAACAATTAACTGGAATATTATCACCTGTGTATTAGTGATGACATCTAATTTAACAATTAACTGGAATATTATCACCTGTGTATTAGTGATGATATCTAATTTAACAATTAACTGGAATATTATCACCTGTGTATTAGTGATGATATCTAATTTAACAATTAACTGGAATATTATCACCTGTGTATTAGTGATGATATCTAATTTAACAATTAACTGGAATATTATCCCCTGTGTATTAGTGATGATATCTAATTTAACAATTAACTGGAATATTATCACCTGTGTATTAGTGATGATATCTAATTTAACAATTAACTGGAATATTATCACCTGTGTATTAGTGATGATATCTAATTTAACAATTAACTGGAATATTATCCCCTGTGTATTAGTGATGACATCTAATTTAACAATTAACTGGAATATTATCCCCTGTGTATTAGTGATGATATCTAATTTAACAATTAACTGGAATATTATCCCCTGTGTATTAGTGATGATATCTAATTTAACAATTAACTGGAATATTATCACCTGTGTATTAGTGATGATATCTAATTTAACAATTAACTGGAATATTATCACCTGTGTATTAGTGATGATATCTAATTTAACAATTAACTGGAATATTATCACCTGTGTATTAGTGATGACATCTAATTTAACAATTAACTGGAATATTATCCCCTGTGTATTAGTGATGATATCTAATTTAACAATTAACTGGAATATTATCACCTGTGTATTAGTGATGATATCTAATTTAACAATTAACTGGAATATTATCCCCTGTGTATTAGTGATGATATCTAATTTAACAATTAACTGGAATATTATCACCTGTGTATTAGTGATGATATCTAATTTAACAATTAACTGGAATATTATCACCTGTGTATTAGTGATGATATCTAATTTAACAATTAACTGGAATATTATCGCCTGTGTATTAGTGATGATATCTAATTTAACAATTAACTGGAATATTATCCCCTGTGTATTAGTGATGACATCTAATTTAACAATTAACTGGAATATTATCACCTGTGTATTAGTGATGATATCTAATTTAACAATTAACTGGAATATTATCACCTGTGTATTAGTGATGACATCTAATTTAACAATTAACTGGAATATTATCACCTGTGTATTAGTGATGATATCTAATTTAACAATTAACTGGAATATTATCACCTGTCTATTAGTGATGATATCTAATTTAACAATTAACTGGAATATTATCACCTGTGTATTAGTGATGATATCTAATTTAACAATTAACTGGAATATTATCACCTGTGTATTAGTGATGATATCTAATTTATCAATTAACTGGAATATTATCACCTGTGTATTAGTGATGATATCTAATTTAACAATTAACTGGAATATTATCACCTGTGTATTAGTGATGATATCTAATTTAACAATTAACTGGAATATTATCACCTGTGTATTAGTGATGATATCTAATTTAACAATTAACTGGAATATTATCACCTGTGTATTAGTGATGATATCTAATTTAACAATTAACTGGAATATTATCACCTGTGTATTAGTGATGATATCTAATTTAACAATTAACTGGAATATTATCACCTGTGTATTAGTGATGATATCTAATTTAACAATTAACTGGAATATTATCACCTGTATATTAGTGATGACATCTAATTTAACAATTAACTGGAATATTATCACCTGTGTATTAGTGATGATATCTAATTTAACAATTAACTGGAATATTATCACCTGTGTATTAGTGATGATATCTAATTTAACAATTAACTGGAATATTATCGCCTGTGTATTAGTGATGATATCTAATTTAACAATTAACTGGAATATTATCCCCTGTGTATTAGTGATGATATCTAATTTAACAATTAACTGGAATATTATCACCTGTGTATTAGTGATGACATCTAATTTAACAATTTAACTGGAATATTATCACCTGTGTATTAGTGATGATATCTAATTTAACAATTAACTGGAATATTATCGCCTGTGTATTAGTGATGATATCTAATTTAACAATTAACTGGAATATTATCACCTGTGTATTAGTGATGACATCTAATTTAACAATTAACTGGAATATTATCACCTGTGTATTAGTGATGATATCTAATTTAACAATTAACTGGAATATTATCACCTGTGTATTAGTGATGACATCTAATTTAACAATTAACTGGAATATTATCCCTGTGTATTAGTGATGATATCTAATTTAACAATTAACTGGAATATTATCACCTGTGTATTAGTGATGATATCTAATTTAACAATTAACTGGAATATTATCACCTGTGTATTAGTGATGACATCTAATTTAACAATTAAAAGGAATATTATCACCTGTGTATTAGTGATGATATCTAATTTAACAATTAACTGGAATATTATCACCTGTGTATTAGTGATGATATCTAATTTAACAATTAACTGGAATATTATCACCTGTGTATTAGTGATGACATCTAATTTAACAATTAACTGGAATATTATCACCTGTGTATTAGTGATGATATCTAATTTAACAATTAACTGGAATATTATCACCTGTGTATTAGTGATGATATCTAATTTAACAATTAACTGGAATATTATCACCTGTGTATTAGTGATGATATCTAATTTAACAATTAACTGGAATATTATCACCTGTGTATTAGTGATGATATCTAATTTAACAATTAACTGGAATATTATCACCTGTGTATTAGTGATGATATCTAATTTAACAATTAACTGGAATATTATCACCTGTGTATTAGTGATGATATCTAATTTAACAATTAACTGGAATATTATCCCCTGTGTATTAGTGATGATATCTAATTTAACAATTAACTGGAATATTATCACCTGTGTATTAGTGATGATATCTAATTTAACAATTAACTGGAATATTATCACCTGTGTATTAGTGATGATATCTAATTTAACAATTAACTGGAATATTATCCCCTGTGTATTAGTGATGATATCTAATTTAACAATTAACTGGAATATTATCACCTGTGTATTAGTGATGATATCTAATTTAACAATTAACTGGAATATTATCACCTGTGTATTAGTGATGACATCTAATTTAACAATTAAAAGGAATATTATCACCTGTGTATTAGTGATGATATCTAATTTAACAATTAACTGGAATATTATCACCTGTGTATTAGTGATGATATCTAATTTAACAATTAACTGGAATATTATCACCTGTGTATTAGTGATGACATCTAATTTAACAATTAACTGGAATATTATCACCTGTGTATTAGTGATGATATCTAATTTAACAATTAACTGGAATATTATCACCTGTGTATTAGTGATGATATCTAATTTAACAATTAACTGGAATATTATCACCTGTGTATTAGTGATGATATCTAATTTAACAATTAACTGGAATATTATCACCTGTGTATTAGTGATGATATCTAATTTAACAATTAACTGGAATATTATCACCTGTGTATTAGTGATGATATCTAATTTAACAATTAACTGGAATATTATCACCTGTGTATTAGTGATGATATCTAATTTAACAATTAACTGGAATATTATCACCTGTGTATTAGTGATGATATCTAATTTAACAATTAACTGGAATATTATCACCTGTGTATTAGTGATGATATCTAATTTAACAATTAACTGGAATATTATCACCTGTGTATTAGTGATGATATCTAATTTAACAATTAACTGGAATATTATCACCTGTGTATTAGTGATGATATCTAATTTAACAATTAACTGGAATATTATCACCTGTGTATTAGTGATGATATCTAATTTAACAATTAACTGGAATATTATCACCTGTGTATTAGTGATGATATCTAATTTAACAATTAACTGGAATATTATCACCTGTGTATTAGTGATGATATCTAATTTAACAATTAACTGGAATATTATCACCTGTGTATTAGTGATGATATCTAATTTAACAATTAACTGGAATATTATCACCTGTGTATTAGTGATGATATCTAATTTAACAATTAACTGGAATATTATCCCCTGTGTATTAGTGATGATATCTAATTTAACAATTAACTGGAATATTATCACCTGTGTATTAGTGATGATATCTAATTTAACAATTAACTGGAATATTATCCCCTGTGTATTAGTGATGATATCTAATTTAACAATTAACTGGAATATTATCACCTGTGTATTAGTGATGACATCTAATTTAACAATTAACTGGAATATTATCACCTGTGTATCAGTGATGATATCTAATTTAACAATTAACTGGAATATTATCACCTGTGTATTAGTGATGACATCTAATTTAACAATTAACTGGAATATTATCACCTGTGTATTAGTGATGACATCTAATTTAACAATTAACTGGAATATTATCACCTGTGTATTAGTGATGACATCTAATTTAACAATTAACTGGAATATTATCACCTGTGTATTAGTGATGACATCTAATTTAACAATTAACTGGAATATTATCACCTGTGTATTAGTGATGACATCTAATTTAACAATTAACTGGAATATTATCACCTGTGTATTAGTGATGATATCTAATTTAACAATTAACTGGAATATTATCACCTGTGTATTAGTGATGATATCTAATTTAACAATTAACTGGAATATTATCACCTGTGTATTAGTGATGATATCTAATTTAACAATTAACTGGAATATTATCACCTGTGTATTAGTGATGATATCTAATTTAACAATTAACTGGAATATTATCACCTGTGTATTAGTGATGACATCTAATTTAAAAATTAACTGGATTATTATCACCTGTGTATTAGTGATGATATCTAATTTAACAATTAACTGGAATATTATCACCTGTGTATTAGTGATGACATCTAATTTAACAATTAACTGGAATATTATCACCTGTGTATTAGTGATGACATCTAATTTAACAATTAACTGGAATATTATCACCTGTGTATTCGTGATGATATCTAATTTAACAATTAACTGGAATATTATCACCTGTGTATTAGTGATGACATCTAATTTAACAATTAACTGGAATATTATCACCTGTGTATTAGTGATGACATCTAATTTAACAATTAACTGGAATATTATCACCTGTGTATTCGTGATGATATCTAATTTAACAATTAACTGGAATATTATCACCTGTGTATCAGTGATGATATCTAATTTAACAATTAACTGGAATATTATCACCTGTGTATTAGTGATGACATCTAATTTAACAATTAACTGGAATATTATCACCTGTGTATTAGTAATGATATCTAATTTAACAATTAACTGGAATATTATCACCTGTGTATTAGTGATGACATCTAATTTAACAATTAACTGGAATATTATCACCTGTGTATTAGTGATGATATCTAATTTAACAATTAACTGGAATATTATCACCTGTGTATTAGTGATGACATCTAATTTAACAATTAACTGGAATATTATCACCTGTGTATTAGTGATGACATCTAATTTAACAATTAACTGGAATATTATCACCTGTGTATTAGTGATGACATCTAATTTAACAATTAACTGGAATATTATCACCTGTGTATTAGTGATGACATCTAATTTAACAATTAACTGGAATATTATCACCTGTGTATTAGTGATGACATCTAATTTAACAATAACTGGAATATTATCACCTGTGTATTAGTGATGATATCTAATTTAACAATTAACTGGAATATTATCACCTGTGTATTAGTGATGATATCTAATTTAACAATTAACTGGAATATTATCACCTGTGTATTAGTGATGATATCTAATTTAACAATTAACTGGAATATTATCACCTGTGTATTAGTGATGATATCTAATTTAAACAATTAACTGGAATATTCTCACCTGTGTATTAGTGATGACATCTAATTTAACAATTAACTGGAATATTATCACCTGTGTATTAGTGATGATATCTAATTTAACAATTAACTGGAATATTATCACCTGTGTATTAGTGATGACATCTAATTTAACAATTAACTGGAATATTATCCCCTGTGTATTAGTGATGATATCTAATTTAACAATTAACTGGAATATTATCACCTGTGTATTAGTGATGACATCTAATTTAAAAATTAACTGGATTATTATCACCTGTGTATTAGTGATGATATCTAATTTAACAATTAACTGGAATATTATCACCTGTGTATTAGTGATGATATCTAATTTAACAATTAACTGGAATATTATCACCTGTGTATTAGTGATGAATCTAATTTAACAATTAATTGGAATATTATCACCTGTGTATTAGTGATGACATCTAATTTAACAATTAACTGGAATATTATCACCTGTGTATTAGTGATGACATCTAATTTAACAATTAACTGGAATATTATCACCTGTGTATTAGTGATGACATCTAATTTAACAATTAACTGGAATATTATCACCTGTGTATTAGTGATGACATCTAATTTAACAATTAACTGGAATATTATCACCTGTGTATTAGTGATGATATCTAATTTAACAATTAACTGGAATATTATCACCTGTGTATTAGTGATGATATCTAATTTAACAATTAACTGGAATATTATCACCTGTGTATTAGTGATGACATCTAATTTAACAATTAACTGGAATATTATCACCTGTGTATTAGTGATGATATCTAATTTAACAATTAACTGGAATATTATCACCTGTGTATTAGTGATGATATCTAATTTAACAATTAACTGGAATATTATCACCTGTGTATTAGTGATGACATCTAATTTAACAATTAAACTGGAATATTATCACCTGTGTATTAGTGATGACATCTAATTTAACAATTAACTGGAATATTATCACCTGTGTATTAGTGATGATATCTAATATAACAATTAACTGGAATATTATCACCTGTGTATTAGTGATGATATCTAATTTAACAATTAACTGGAATATTATCACCTGTGTATTAGTGATGACATCTAATTTAACAATTAACTGGAATATTATCACCTGTGTATTAGTGATGATATCTAATTTAAAACAATTAACTGGAATATTATCACCTGTGTATTAGTGATGACATCTAATTTAACAATTAACTGGAATATTATCACCTGTGTATTAGTGATGATATCTAATTTAACAATTAACCTGGAATATTATCACCTGTGTATTAGTGATGACATCTAATTTAACAATTAACTGGAATATTATCACCTGTGTATTAGTGATGACATCTAATTTAACAATTAACTGGAATATTAATCACCTGTGTATTAGTGATGACATCTAATTTAACAATTAACTGGAATATTATCACCTGTGTATTAGTGATGACATCTAATTTAACAATTAATTGGAATATTATCACCTGTGTATTAGTGATGACATCTAATTTAACAATTAACTGGAATATTATCACCTGTGTATTAGTGATGACATCTAATTTAACAATTAACTGGAATATTATCACCTGTGTATTAGTGATGATATCTAATTTAACAATTAACTGGAATATTATCCCCTGTGTATTAGTGATGACATCTAATTTAACAATTAACTGGAATATTATCACCTGTGTATTAGTGATGATATCTAATTTAACAATTAACTGGAATATTATCACCTGTGTATTAGTGATGATATCTAATATAACAATTAACTGGAATATTATCACCTGTGTATTAGTGATGATATCTAATTTAACAATTAACTGGAATATTATCACCTGTGTATTAGTGATGATATCTAATATAACAATTAACTGGAATATTATCACCTGTGTATTAGTGATGATATCTAATTTAACAATTAACTGGAATATTATCCCCCTGTGTATTAGTGATGACATCTAATTTAACAATTAACTGGAATATTATCCCCTGTGTATTAGTGATGATATCTAATTTAACAATTAACTGGAATATTATCCCCTGTGTATTAGTGATGACATCTAATTTAACAATTAACTGGAATATTATCACCTGTGTATTAGTGATGACATCTAATTTAACAATTAACTGGAATATTATCACCTGTGTATTAGTGATGATATCTAATTTAACAATTAACTGGAATATTATCACCTGTGTATTAGTGATGATATCTAATTTAACAATTAACTGGAATATTATCCCTGTGTATTAGTGATGATATCTAATTTAACAATTAACTGGAATATTATCACCTGTGTATTAGTGATGATATCTAATTTAACAATTAACTGGAATATTATCACCTGTGTATTAGTGATGACATCTAATTTAACAATTAACTGGAATATTATCACCTGTGTATTAGTGATGATATCTAATTTAACAATTAACTGGAATATTATCACCTGTGTATTAGTGATGATATCTAATTTAACAATTAACTGGAATATTATCACCTGTGTATTAGTGATGACATCTAATTTAACAATTAACTGGAATATTATCACCTGTGTATTAGTGATGATATCTAATTTAACAATTAACTGGAATATTATCACCTGTGTATTAGTGATGACATCTAATTTAACAATTAACTGGAATATTATCACCTGTGTATTAGTGATGATATCTAATTTAACAATTAACTGGAATATTATCACCTGTGTATTAGTGATGATATCTAATTTAACAATTAACTGGAATATTATCACCTGTGTATTAGTGATGACATCTAATTTAACAATTAACTGGAATATTATCACCTGTGTATTAGTGATGATATCTAATTTAACAATTAACTGGAATATTATCACCTGTGTATTAGTGATGACATCTAATTTAAAATTAACTGGATTATTATCACCTGTGTATTAGTGATGATATCTAATTTAACAATTAACTGGAATATTATCACCTGTGTATTAGTGATGATATCTAATTTAACAATTAACTGGAATATTATCACCTGTGTATTAGTGATGATATCTAATTTAACAATTAATTGGAATATTATCACCTGTGTATTAGTGATGACATCTAATTTAACAATTAACTGGAATATTATCACCTGTGTATTAGTGATGACATCTAATTTAACAATTAACTGGAATATTATCACCTGTGTATTAGTGATGACATCTAATTTAACAATTAATTGGAATATTATCACCTGTGTATTAGTGATGACATCTAATTTAACAATTAACTGGAATATTATCACCTGTGTATTAGTGATGACATCTAATTTAACAATTAACTGGAATATTATCACCTGTGTATTAGTGATGATATCTAATTTAACAATTAACTGGAATATTATCACCTGTGTATTAGTGATGACATCTAATTTAAAAATTAACTGGATTATTATCACCTGTGTATTAGTGATGATATCTAATTTAACAATTAACTGGAATATTATCACCTGTGTATTAGTGATGATATCTAATTTAACAATTAACTGGAATATTATCACCTGTGTATTAGTGATGATATCTAATTTAACAATTAATTGGAATATTATCACCTGTGTATTAGTGATGACATCTAATTTAACAATTAACTGGAATATTATCACCTGTGTATTAGTGATGACATCTAATTTAACAATTACTGGAATATTATCACCTGTGTATTAGTGATGATATCTAATTTAACAATTAACTGGAATATTATCACCTGTGTATTAGTGATGATATCTAATTTAACAATTAACTGAATATTATCACCTGTGTATTAGTGATGACATCTAATTTAACAATTAACTGGAATATTATCACCCTGTGTATTAGTGATGATATCTAATTTAACAATTAACTGGAATATTATCACCTGTGTATTAGTGATGATATCTAATTTACAATTAACTGGAATATTATCACCTGTGTATTAGTGATGACATCTAATTTAACAATTAACTGGAATATTATCACCTGTGTATTAGTGATGACATCTAATTTAACAATTAACTGGAATATTATCACCTGTGTATTAGTGATGATATCTAATTTAACAATTAACTGGAATATTATCCCCTGTGTATTAGTGATGATATCTAATTTAACAATAACTGGAATATTATCACCTGTGTATTAGTGATGACATCTAATTTAACAATTAACTGGAATATTATCACCTGTGTATTAGTGATGATATCTAATTTAACAATTAACTGGAATATTATCACCTGTGTATTAGTGATGACATCTAATTTAACAATTAACTGGAATATTATCACCTGTGTATTAGTGATGATATCTAATTTAACAATTAACTGGAATATTATCACCTGTGTATTAGTGATGACATCTAATTTAACAATTAACTGGAATATTATCACCTGTGTATTAGTGATGACATCTAATTTAACAATTAACTGGAATATTATCACCTGTGTATTAGTGATGACATCTAATTTAACAATTAACTGGAATATTATCACCTGTGTATTAGTGATGACATCTAATTTAACAATTAACTGGAATATTATCACCTGTGTATTAGTGATGATATCTAATTTAACAATTAACTGGAATATTATCACCTGTGTATTAGTGATGATATCTAATTTAACAATTAACTGGAATATTATCACCTGTGTATTAGTGATGACATCTAATTTAACAATTAACTGGAATATTATCACCTGTGTATTAGTGATGACATCTAATTTAACAATTAACTGGAATATTATCACCTGTGTATTAGTGATGACATCTAATTTAACAATTAACTGGAATATTATCACCTGTGTATTAGTGATGATATCTAATTTAACAATTAACTGGAATATTATCACCTGTGTATTAGTGATGATATCTAATTTAACAATTAACTGGAATATTATCACCTGTGTATTAGTGATGACATCTAATTTAACAATTAACTGAATATTATCACCTGTGTATTAGTGATGATATCTAATTTAACAATTAACTGGAATATTATCCCCTGTGTATTAGTGATGATATCTAATTTAACAATTAACTGGAATATTATCACCTGTGTATTAGTGATGATATCTAATTTAACAATTAAATGGAATATTATCACCTGTGTATTAGTGATGACATCTAATTTAACAATTAACTGGAATATTATCACCTGTGTATTAGTGATGATATCTAATTTAACAATTAACTGGAATATTATCACCTGTGTATTAGTGATGATATCTAATTTAATACAATTAACTGGAATATTATCACCTGTGTATTAGTGATGATATCTAATTTAACAATTAACTGGAATATTATCACCTGTGTATTAGTGATGATATCTAATTTAACAATTAACTGGAATATTATCCCTGTGTATTAGTGATGATATCTAATTTAACAATTAACTGGAATATTATCACCTGTGTATTAGTGATGATATCTAATTTAACAATTAACTGGAATATTATCACCTGTGTATTAGTGATGATATCTAATTTAACAATTAACTGGAATATTATCCCCTGTGTATTAGTGATGATATCTAATTTAACAATTAACTGGAATATTATCACCTGTGTATTAGTGATGATATCTAATTTAACAATTAACTGGAATATTATCACCTGTGTATTAGTGATGATATCTAATTTAACAATTAACTGGAATATTATCACCTGTGTATTAGTGATGATATCTAATTTAACAATTAACTGGAATATTATCACCTGTGTATTAGTGATGATATCTAATTTAACAATTAACTGGAATATTATCACCTGTGTATTAGTGATGATATCTAATTTAACAATTAACTGGAATATTATCACCTGTGTATTAGTGATGATATCTAATTTAACAATTAACTGGAATATTATCACCTGTGTATTAGTGATGATATCTAATTTAACAATTAACTGGAATATTATCACCTGTGTATTAGTGATGATATCTAATTTAACAATTAACTGGAATATTATCCCCTGTGTATTAGTGATGATATCTAATTTAACAATTAACTGGATATTATCACCTGTGTATTAGTGATGATATCTAATTTAACAATTAACTGGAATATTATCCCTGTGTATTAGTGATGATATCTAATTTAACAATTAACTGGAATATTATCCCTGTGTATTCGTGATGATATCTAATTTAACAATTAACTGGAATATTATCCCCTGTGTATTAGTGATGATATCTAATTTAACAATTAACTGGAATATTATCACCTGTGTATTAGTGATGATATCTAATTTAACAATTAACTGGAATATTATCACCTGTGTATTAGTGATGATATCTAATTTAACAATTAAAATGGAATATTATCACCTGTGTATTAGTGATGACATCTAATTTAACAATTAACTGGAATATTATCACCTGTGTATTAGTGATGATATCTAATTTAACAATTAACTGAAATATTATCACCTGTGTATTAGTGATGATATCTAATTTAACAATTAACTGGAATATTATCACCTGTGTATTAGTGATGATATCTAATTTAACAATTAAATGGAATATTATCACCTGTGTATTAGTGATGACATCTAATTTAACAATTAACTGGAATATTATCACCTGTGTATTAGTGATGAATCTAATTTAACAATTAACTGGAATATTATCACCTGTGTATTTTAACAATTAACTGGAATATTATCACCTGTGTATTAGTGATGATATCTAATTTAACAATTAACTGGAATATTATCACCTGTGTATTAGTGATGATATCTAATTTAACAATTAAATGGAATATTATCACCTGTGTATTAGTGATGACATCTAATTTAACAATTAACTGGAATATTATCACCTGTGTATTAGTGATGATATCTAATTTAACAATTAAATGGAATATTATCACCTGTGTATTAGTGATGATATCTAATTTAACAATTAACTGGAATATTATCACCTGTGTATTAGTGATGATATCTAATTTAACAATTAACTGGAATATTATCACCTGTGTATTAGTGATGATATCTAATTTAACAATTAAATGGAATATTATCACCTGTGTATTAGTGATGACATCTAATTTAACAATTAACTGGAATATTATCACCTGTGTATTAGTGATGATATCTAATTTAACAATTAACTGAAATATTATCACCTGTGTATTAGTGATGATATCTAATTTAACAATTAACTGGAATATTATCACCTGTGTATTAGTGATGATATCTAATTTAACAATTAACTGGAATATTATCACCTGTGTATTAGTGATGATATCTAATTTAACAATTAACTGGAATATTATCACCTGTGTATTAGTGATGATATCTAATTTAACAATTAACTGGAATATTATCACCGGTGTATTAGTGATGATATCTAATTTAACAATTAACTGGAATATTATCACCTGTGTATTAGTGATGATATCTAATTTAACAATTAACTGGAATATTATCACCTGTGTATTAGTGATGATATCTAATTTAACAATTAACTGGAATATTATCACCTGTGTATTAGTGATGATATCTAATTTAACAATTAACTGGAATGTTATCACCTGTGTATTAGTGATGATATCTAATTTAACAATTAACTGGAATATTATCACCTGTGTATTAGTCATGATATCTAATTTAACAATTAACTGGAAAATTATCACCTGTGTATTAGTGATGACATCTAATTTAACAATTAACTGGAATATTATCCCCTGTGTATTAGTGATGATATCTAATTGAACAATTAACTGGAATATTATCACCTGTGTATTAGTGATGATATCTAATTTAACAATTAACTGGAATATTATCACCTGTGTATTAGTGATGATATCTAATTTAACAATTAACTGGAATATTATCACCTGTGTATTAGTGATGACATCTAATTTAACAATTAACTGGAATATTATCACCTGTGTATTAGTGATGATATCTAATTTAACAATTAACTGGAATATTATCACCTGTGTATTAGTGATGATATCTAATTTAACAATTAACTGGAATATTATCACCTGTGTATTAGTGATGATATCTAATTTAACAATTAACTGGAATATTATCACCTGTGTATTAGTGATGATATCTAATTTAACAATTAACTGGAATATTATCACCTGTGTATCATTGATGACATCTAATTTAACAATTAACTAGAATATTATCACCTGTGTATTAGTGATGATATCTAATTTAACAATTAACTGGAATATTATCACCTGTGTATTAGTGATGACATCTAATTTAACAATTAACTGGAATATTATCACCTGTGTATTAGTGATGATATCTAATTTAACAATTAACTGGAATATTATCACCTGTGTATTAGTGATGATATCTAATTTAACAATTAACTGGAATATTATCCCCTGTGTATTAGTGATGATATCTAATTTAACAATTAACTGGAATATTATCCCCTGTGTATTAGTGATGATATCTAATTTAACAATTAACTGGAATATTATCACCTGTGTATTAGTGATGATATCTAATTTAACAATTAACTGGAATATTATCCCCTGTGTATTAGTGATGATATCTAATTTAACAATTAACTGGAATATTATCCCCTGTGTATTAGTGATGATATCTAATTTAACAATTAACTGGAATATTATCACCTGTGTATTAGTGATGATATCTAATTTAACAATTAACTGGAATATTATCACCTGTGTATTAGTGATGACATCTAATTTAACAATTAACTGGAATATTATCACCTGTGTATTAGTGATGATATCTAATTTAACAATTAACTGGAATATTATCACCTGTGTATTAGTGATGATATCTAATTTAACAATTAACTGGAATATTATCACCTGTGTATTAGTGATGATATCTAATTTAACAATTAACTGGAATATTATCACCTGTGTATTAGTGATGATATCTAATTTAACAATTAACTGGAATATTATCACCTGTGTATTAGTGATGATATCTAATTTAACAATTAACTGGAATATTATCACCTGTGTATTAGTGATGATATCTAATTTAACAATTAACTGGAATATTATCACCTGTGTATTAGTGATGATATCTAATTTAACAATTAACTGGAATATTATCACCTGTGTATTAGTGATGATATCTAATTTAACAATTAACTGGAATATTATCACCTGTGTATTAGTGATGATATCTAATTTAACAATTAACTGGAATATTATCACCTGTGTATTAGTGATGATATCTAATTTAACAATTAACTGGAATATTATCACCTGTGTATTAGTGATGATATCTAATTTAACAATTAACTGGAATATTATCACCTGTGTATTAGTGATGATATCTAATTTAACAATTAACTGGAATATTATCACCTGTGTATTAGTGATGATATCTAATTTAACAATTAACTGGATTATCACCTGTGCATTAGTGATGATATCTAATTTAACAATTAACTGGAATATTATCCCCTGTGTATTAGTGATGATATCTAATTTAACAATTAACTGGAATATTATCACCTGTGTATTAGTGATGACATCTAATTTAACAATTAACTGGAATATTATCACCTGTGTATTAGTGATGATATCTAATTTAACAATTAACTGGAATATTATCACCTGTGTATTAGTGATGATATCTAATTTAACAATTAACTGGAATATTATCACCTGTGTATTAGTGATGATATCTAATTTAACAATTAACTGGAATATTATCACCTGTGTATTAGTGATGATATCTAATTTAACAATTAACTGGAATATTATCACCTGTGTATTAGTGATGATATCTAATTTTAGTGATGATATCTAATTTAAACAATTAACTGGAATATTATCACCTGTGTATTAGTGATGATATCTAATTTAACAATTAACTGGAATATTATCACCTGTGTATTAGTGATGATATCTAATTTAACAATTAACTGGAATATTATCACCTGTGTATCAGTGATGATATCTAATTTAACAATTAACTGGAATATTATCACCTGTGTATTAGTGATGACATCTAATTTAACAATTAACTGGAATATTATCACCTGTGTATTAGTGATGACATCTAATTTAACAATTAACTGGAATATTATCACCTGTGTATTAGTGAATGATATCTAATTTAACAATTAACTGGAATATTATCACCTGTGTATTAGTGATGATATCTAATTTAACAATTAACTGGAATATTATCACCTGTGTATTAGTGATGATATCTAATTTAACAATTAACTGGAATATTATCACCTGTGTATCAGTGATGATATCTAATTTAACAATTAACTGGAATATTATCACCTGTGTATTAGTGATGACATCTAATTTAACAATTAACTGGAATATTATCACCTGTGTATTAGTGATGACATCTAATTTAACAATTAACTGGAATATTATCACCTGTGTATTAGTGATGATATCTATTTAACAATTAACTGGAATATTATCACCTGTGTATTAGTGATGATATCTAATTTAACAATTAACTGGAATATTATCACCTGTGTATTAGTGATGATATCTAATTTAACAATTAACTGGAATATTATCACCTGTGTATTAGTGATGATATCTAATTAACAATTAACTGGAATATTATCACCTGTGTATCAGTGATGATATCTAATTTAACAATTAACTGGAATATTATCACCTGTGTATTAGTGATGACATCTAATTTAACAATTAACTGGAATATTATCACCTGTGTATTAGTGATGATATCTAATTTAACAATTAACTGGAATATTATCACCTGTGTATTAGTGATGATATCTAATTTATCAATTAACTGGAATATTATCACCTGTGTATTAGTGATGATATCTAATTTAACAATTAACTGGAATATTATCACCTGTGTATTAGTGATGATATCTAATTTAACAATTAACTGGAATATTATCACCTGTGTATTAGTGATGATATCTAATTTAACAATTAACTGGAATATTATCACCTGTGTATCAGTGATGATATCTAATTTAACAATTAACTGGAATATTATCACCTGTGTATTAGTGATGATATCTAATTTAACAATTAACTGGAATATTATCACCTGTGTATTAGTGATGATATCTAATTTAACAATTAACTGGAATATTATCACCTGTGTATTAGTGATGACATCTAATTTAACAATTAACTGGAATATTATCACCTGTGTATTAGTGATGATATCTAATTTAACAATTAACTGGAATATTATCACCTGTGTATTAGTGATGATATCTAATTTAACAATCAACTGGAATATTATCACCTGTGTATTAGTGATGATATCTAATTTAACAATTAACTGGAATATTATCACCTGTGTATTAGTGATGACATCTAATTTAACAATTAACTGGAATATTATCACCTGTGTATTAGTGATGATATCTAATTTAACAATTAACTGGATATTATCACCTGTGTATTAGTGATGATATCTAATTTAACAATTAACTGGAATATTATCACCTGTGTATTAGTGATGATATCTAATTTAACAATTAACTGGAATATTATCACCTGTGTATTAGTGATGACATCTAATTTAACAATTAACTGGAATATTATCACCTGTGTATTAGTGATGATATCTAATTTAACAATTAACTGGAATATTATCACCTGTGTATTAGTGATGATATCTAATTTAACAATTAACTGGAATATTATCACCTGTGTATTAGTGATGATATCTAATTTAACAATTAACTGGAATATTATCACCTGTGTATTAGTATTGATATCTAATTTAACAATTAACTGGAATATTATCACCTGTGTATTGGTGATGACATCTAATTTAACAATTAACTGGAATATTATCACCTGTGTATTAGTGATGATATCTAATTTAACAATTAACTGGAATATTATCACCTGTGTATTAGTGATGATATCTAATTTAACAATTAACTGGAATATTATCACCTGTGTATTAGTGATGATATCTAATTTAACAATTAACTGGAATATTATCACCTGTGTATTAGTGATGATATCTAATTTAACAATTAACTGGAATATTATCCCCTGTGTATAGTGATGATATCTAATTTAACAATTAACTGAATATTATCACCTGTGTATTAGTGATGATATCTAATTTAACAATTAACTGGAATATTATCACCTGTGTATTAGTGATGATATCTAATTTAACAATTAACTGGAATATTATCACCTGTGTATTAGTGATGATATCTAATTTAACAATTAACTGGATTATCACCTGTGCATTAGTGATGATATCTAATTTAACAATTAACTGGAATATTATCCCCTGTGTATTAGTGATGATATCTAATTTAACAATTAACTGGAATATTATCACCTGTGTATTAGTGATGACATCTAATTTAACAATTAACTGGAATATTATCACCTGTGTATTAGTGATGATATCTAATTTAACAATTAACTGGAATATTATCACCTGTGTATTAGTGATGATATCTAATTTAACAATTAACTGGAATATTATCACCTGTGTATTAGTGATGATATCTAATTTAAGAATTAACTGGAATATTATCACCTGTGTATTAGTGATGGCATCTAATTTAACAATTAACTGGAATATTATCACCTGTGTATTAGTGATGATATCTAATTTAACAATTAACTGGAATATTATCACCTGTGTATTAGTGATGATATCTAATTTAACAATCAACTGAATATTATCACCTGTGTATTAGTGATGATATCTAATTTAACAATTAACTGGAATATTATCACCTGTGTATTAGTGATGACATCTAATTTAACAATTAACTGGAATATTATCACCTGTGTATTAGTGATGATATCTATTTAACAATTAACTGGAATATTATCACCTGTGTATTAGTGATGATATCTAATTTAACAATTAACTGGAATATTATCACCTGTGTATTAGTGATGATATCTAATTTAACAATTAACTGGAATATTATCACCTGTGTATTAGTGATGACATCTAATTTAACAATTAACTGGAATATTATCACCTGTGTATTAGTGATGATATCTAATTTAACAATTAACTGGAATATTATCACCTGTGTATTAGTGATGATATCTAATTTAACAATTAACTGGAATATTATCACCTGTGTATTAGTGATGATATCTAATTTAACAATTAACTGGAATATTATCACCTGTGTATTAGTGATGACATCTAATTTAACAATTAACTGGAATATTATCACCTGTGTATTAGTGATGATATCTAATTTAACAATTAACTGGAATATTATCCCCTGTGTATTAGTGATGATATCTAATTTAACAATTAACTGGAATATTATCACCTGTGTATTAGTGATGATATCTAATTTAACAATTAACTGGAATATTATCACCTGTGTATTAGTGATGATATCTAATTTAACAATTAACTGGAATATTATCCCCTGTGTATTAGTGATGATATCTAATTTAACAATTAACTGGAATATTATCACCTGTGTATTAGTGATGATATCTAATTTAACAATTAACTGGAATATTATCACCTGTGTATTAGTGATGATATCTAATTTAACAATTAACTGGAATATTATCACCTGTGTATTAGTGATGATATCTAATTTAACAATTAACTGGAATATTATCACCTGTGTATTAGTGATGATATCTAATTTAACAATTAACTGGAATATTATCACCTGTGTATTAGTGATGATATCTAATTTAACAATTAACTGGAATATTATCACCTGTGTATTAGTGATGATATCTAATTTAACAATTAACTGGAATATTATCACCTGTGTATTAGTGATGATATCTAATTTAACAATTAACTGGAATATTATCCCCTGTGTATTAGTGATGATATCTAATTTAACAATTAACTGGAATATTATCACCTGTGTATTAGTGATGACATCTAATTTAACAATTAACTGGAATATTATCACCTGTGTATTAGTGATGATATCTAATTTAACAATTAACTGGAATATTATCACCTGTGTATTAGTGATGATATCTAATTTAACAATTAACTGGAATATTATCACCTGTGTATTAGTGATGATATCTAATTTAACAATTAACTGGAATATTATCACCTGTGTATTAGTGATGATATCTAATTTAACAATTAACTGAATATTATCACCTGTGTATTAGTGATGATATCTAATTTAACAATTAACTGGAATATTATCAACTGTGTATTAGTGATGATATCTATTTAACAATTAACTGGAATATTATCACCTGTGTATTAGTGATGATATCTAATTTAACAATTAACTGGAATATTATCCCCTGTGTATTAGTGATGATATCTAATTTAACAATTAACTGGAATATTATCACCTGTGTATTAGTGATGACATCTAATTTAACAATTAACTGGAATATTATACACTGTGTATAGTGATGATATCTAATTTAACAATTAACTGGAATATTATCACCTGTGTATTAGTGATGATATCTAATTTAACAATTAACTGGAATATTATACACTGTGTATTAGTGATGACATCTAATTTAACAATTAACTGGAATATTATACACTGTGTATTAGTGATGATATCTAATTTAACAATTAACTGGAATATTATCACCTGTGTATTAGTGATGATATCTAATTTAACAATAACTGGAATATTATCCCCTGTGTATTAGTGATGATATCTAATTTAACAATTAACTGGAATATTATCACCTGTGTATTAGTGATGACATCTAATTTAACAATTAACTGGAATATTATACACTGTGTATTAGTGATGATATCTAATTTAACAATTAACTGGAATATTATCACCTGTGTATTAGTGATGATATCTAATTTAACAATTAACTGGAATATTATCACCTGTGTATTAGTGATGATATCTAATTTAACAATTAACTGGAATATTATCACTGTGTATTAGTGATGATATCTAATTTAACAATTAACTGGAATATTATCACCTGTGCATTAGTGATGATATCTAATTTAACAACTAACTGGAATATTATCACCTGTGCATTCGTGATGATATCTAATTTAACAACTAACTGGAATATTATCACCTGTGTATTCGTGATGATATCTAATTTAACAATTAACTGGAATATTATCACCTGTGCATTCGTGATGATATCTAATTTAACAACTAACTGGAATATTATCACCTGTGCATTCGTGATGATATCTAATTTAACAATTAACTGGAATATTATCACCTGTGTATTAGTGATGATATCTAATTTAACAATTACTGGAATATTATCACCTGTGCATTCGTGATGATATCTAATTTAACAACTAACTGGAATATTATCACCTGTGTATTAGTGATGATATCTAATATAACAATTAACTGGAATATTATCACCTGTGTATTAGTGATGATATCTAATTTAACAATTAACTGAATATTATCACCTGTGTATTAGTGATGATATCTAATTTAACAATTAACTGGAATATTATCACCTGTGTATTAGTGATGATATCTAATTTAACAATTAACTGGAATATTATCACCTGTGTATTAGTGATGATATCTAATTTAACAATTAACTGGAATATTATCACCTGTGTATTAGTGATGATATCTAATTTAACAATTAACTGGAATATTATCACCTGTGTAAGAGTGATGACATCTAATTTAACAATTAACTGAATATTATCACCTGTGTATAGTGATGATATCTAATTTAACAATTAACTGGAATATTATCACCTGTGTATTAGTGATGATATCTAATTTAACAATTAACTGGAATATTATCACCTGTGTATTAGTGATGATATCTAATTTAACAATAACTGGAATATTATCACCTGTGTATTAGTGATGATATCTAATTTAACAATTAACTGGAATGTTATCACCTGTGTATTAGTGATGATATCTAATTAACAATTAACTGGAATATTATCACCTGTGTATTAGTGATGATATCTAATTTAACAATTAACTGGAATATTATCACCTGTGTATTAGTGATGATATCTAATTTAACAATTAACTGGAATATTATCACCTGTGTATTAGTGATGATATCTAATTTAACAATTAACTGGAATATTATCACCTGTGTATTAGTGATGATATCTAATTTAACAATTAACTGGAATATTATCACCTGTGTATTAGTGATGATATCTATTTAACAATTAACTGGAATGTTATCACTGTGTATTAGTGATGATATCTAATTTAACAATTAACTGAATGTTATCACCTGTGTATTAGTGATGATATCTAATTTAACAATTAACTGGAATATTATCACCTGTGTAAGAGTGATGACATCTAATTTAACAATTAACTGGAATATTATCCCCTGTGTATTAGTGATGATATCTAATTTAACAATTAACTGGAATATTATCACCTGTGTATTAGTGATGATATCTAATTTAACAATTAACTGGAATATTATCACCTGTGTATTAGTGATGATATCTAATTTAACAATTAACTGGAATATTATCACCTGTGTATTAGTGATGATATCTAATTTAACAATTAACTGGAATATTATCACCTGTGTAAGAGTGATGACATCTAATTTAACAATTAACTGGAATATTATCCCTGTGTATTAGTGATGATATCTAATTTAACAATTAACTGGAATATTATCACCTGTGTATTAGTGATGATATCTAATTTAACAATTAACTGGAATATATCACCTGTGTATTAGTGATGATATCTAATTCAACAATTAACTGGAATATTATCACCTGTGTATTAGTGACGACATCTAATTTAACAATTAACTGGAATATTATCACTGTGTATTAGTGACGATATCTAATTTAACAATTAACTGGAATATTATCACCTGTGTATTAGTGATGATATCTAATTTAACAATTAACTGGAATATTATCACCTGTGTATTAGTGATGATATCTAATTTAACAATTAACTGGAATATTATCACCTGTGTATTAGTGATGAATATCTAATTTAACATTAACTGGAATATTATCACCTGTGTATTAGTGATGATATCTAATTTAACAATTAACTGGAATATTATCACCTGTGTATTAGTGATGATATCTAATTTAACAATTAACTGGAATATTATCACCTGTGTATTAGTGATGATATCTAATTTAACAATTAACTGGAATATTATCACCTGTGTATTAGTGATGATATCTAATTTAACAATTAACTGGAATATTATCACCTGTGTAAGAGTGATGATATCTAATTTAACAATTAACTGGAATATTATCACCTGTGTATTAGTGATGATATCTAATTTAACAATTAACTGGAATATTATCACCTGTGTATTAGTGATGATATCTAATTTAACAATTAACTGGAATATTATCACCTGTGTATTAGTGATGATATCTAATTCAACAATTAACTGGAATATTATCACCTGTGTATTAGTGACGACATCTAATTTAACAATTAACTGGAATATTATCACCTGTGTATTAGTGACGACATCTAATTTAACAATTAACTGGAATATTATCCCCTGTGTATTAGTGACGACATCTAATTTAACAATTAACTGAATATTATCCCCTGTGTATTAGTGATGATATCTAATTTAACAATTAACTGGAATATTATCACCTGTGTATTAGTGATGACATCTAATTTAACAATTAACTGGAATATTATCACCTGTGTATTAGTGATGACATCTAATTTAACAATTAACTGGAATATTATCACCTGTGTATTAGTGATGACATCTATTTAACAATTAACTGGAATATTATCACCTGTGTATTAGTGATGATATCTAATTTAACAATTAACTGGAATATTATCACCTGTGTATTAGTGATGATATCTAATTTAACAATTAACTGGAATATTATCACCTGTGTATTAGTGATGACATCTAATTTAACAATTAACTGGAATATTATCACCTGTGTATTAGTGATGACATCTAATTTAACAATTAACTGGAATATTATCACCTGTGTATTAGTGATGACATCTAATTTAACAATTAACTGGAATATTATCACCTGTGTATTAGTGATGATATCTAATTTAACAATTAACTGGAATATTATCACCTGTGTATTAGTGATGATATCTAATTTAACAATTAACTGGAATATTATCACCTGTGTATTAGTGATGATATCTAATTTAACAATTAACTGGAATATTATCACCTGTGTATTAGTGATGATATCTAATTTAACAATTAACTGGAATATTATCACCTGTGTATTAGTGATGATATCTAATTTAACAATTAACTGGAATATTATCACCTGTGTATTAGTGATGATATCTAATTTAACAATTAACTGGAATATTATCACCTGTGTATTAGTGATGATATCTAATTTAACAATTAACTGGAATATTATCACCTGTGTATTAGTGATGATATCTAATTTAACAATTAACTGGAATATTATCACCTGTGTATTAGTGATGACATCGAATTTAACAATTAACTGTAATATTATCACCTGTGTATTAGTGATGACATCTAATTTAACAATTAACTGGAATATTATCACCTGTGTATTAGTGATGACATCTAATTTAACAATTAACTGGAATATTATCACCTGCGTATTAGTAATGATATCTAATTTAACAATTAACTGGAATATTATCACCTGTGTATTAGTGATGATACTAATTTCACAATTAACTGGAATATTATCACCTGTGTATTAGTGATGACATCTAATTTAACAATTAACTGGAATATTATCACCTGTGTATTCGTGATGACATCTAATTTAACAATTAACTGGAATATTATCCACTGTGTATTAGTGATGACATCTAATTTAACAATTAACTGGAATATTATCACCTGTGTATTAGTGATGATATCTAATTTAACAATTAACTGGAATATTATCACCTGTGTATTAGTGATGATATCTAATTTAACAATTAACTGGAATATTATCACCTGTGTATTAGTGATGATATCTAATTTAACAATTAACTGGAATATTATCACCTGTGTATTAGTGATGATATCTAATTTAACAATTAACTGGAATATTATCACCTGTGTATTAGTGATGATATCTAATTTAACAATTAACTGGAATATTATCCCCTGTGTATTAGTGATGATATCTAATTTAACAATTAACTGGAATATTATCACTGTGTATTAGTGATGATATCTAATTTAACAATTAACTGGAATATTATCACCTGTGTATTAGTGATGAGATCTAATTTAACAATTAACTGGAATATTATCACCTGTGTATTAGTGATGAGATCTAATTTAACAATTAACTGGAATATTATCACCTGTGTATTAGTGATGACATCTAATTTAACAATTAACTGGAATATTATCACCTGTGTATTCGTGATGACATCTAATTTAACAATTAACTGGAATATTATCACCTGTGTATTAGTGATGATATCTAATTTAACAATTAACTGGAATATTATCACCTGTGTATTAGTGATGAGATCTAATTTAACAATTAACTGGAATATTATCACCTGTGTATTAGTGATGACATCTAATTTAACAATTAACTGGAATATTATCACCTGTGTATTCGTGATGACATCTAATTTAACAATTAACTGGAATATTATCCACTGTGTATTAGTGATGATATCTAATTTAACAATTAACTGAAATATTATCACCTGTGTATTAGTGATGATATCTAATTTAACAATTAACTGGAATATTATCACCTGTGTATTAGTGATGACATCTAATTTAACAATTAACTGGAATATTATCCACTGTGTATTAGTGATGATATCTAATTTAACAATTAACTGGAATATTATCCCCTGTGTATTAGTGATGATATCTAATTTAACAATTAACTGGAATATTATCACCTGTGTATTAGTGATGACATCTAATTTAACAATTAACTGGAATATTATCCCCTGTGTATTAGTGATGACATCTAATTTAACAATTAACTGGAATATTATCACCTGTGTATTAGTGATGATATCTATTTAACAATTAACTGGAATATTATCACCTGTGTATTAGTGATGACATCTAATTTAACAATTAACTGGAATATTATCACCTGTGTATTAGTGATGATATCTAATTTAACAATTAACTGGAATATTATCACCTGTGTATTAGTGATGATATCTAATTTAACAATTAACTGGAATATTATCACCTGTGTATTAGTGATGATATCTAATTTAACAATTAACTGGAATATTATCGCCTGTGTATTAGTGATGATATCTAATTTAACAATTAACTGGAATATTATCACCTGTGTATTAGTGATGATATCTAATTTAACAATTAACTGGAATATTATCCCCTGTGTATTAGTGATGATATCTAATTTAAAAATTAACTGGAATATTATTACCTGTGTATTAGTGATGACATCTAATTTAACAATTAACTGGAATATTATCACCTGTGTATTAGTGATGATATCTAATTTAACAATTAACTGGAATATTATCACCTGTGTATTAGTGATGACATCTAATTTAACAATTAACTGGAATATTATCACCTGTGTATTAGTGATGATATCTAATTTAACAATTAACTGGAATATTATCACCTGTGTATTAGTGATGATATCTAATTTAACAATTAACTGGAATATTATCACCTGTGTATTAGTGATGACATCTAATTTAACAATTAACTGGAATATTATCACCTGTGTATTAGTGATGATATCTAATTTAACAATTAACTGGAATATTATCACCTGTGTATTAGTGATGATATCTAATTTAACAATTAACTGGAATATTATCACCTGTGTATTAGAGATGACATCTAATTTAACAATTAACTGGAATGTATCACCTGTGTATTAGTGATGACATCTAATTTAACAATTAACTGGAATGTTATCACTGTGTATTAGTGATGACATCTAATTTAACAATTAACTGGAATATTATCACCTGTGTATTAGTGATGATATCTAATTTAACAATTAACTGGAATATTATCACCTGTGTATTAGTTATGATATCTAATTAACAATTAACTGGAATATTATCACCTGTGTATTAGTGATGATATCTAATTTAACAATTAACTGGAATATTATCACCTGTGTATTAGAGATGACATCTAATTTAACAATTAACTGAATGTTATCACCTGTGTATTAGTGATGACATCTAATTTAACAATTAACTGAATGTATCACCTGTGTATTAGTGATGACATCTAATTTAACAATTAACTGGAATATTATCACCTGTGTATTAGTGATGATATCTAATTTAACAATTAACTGGAATATTATCACCTGTGTATTAGTGATGATATCTAATTTAACAATTAACTGGAATATTATCCCTGTGTATTAGTGATGACATCTAATTTAACAATTAACTGGAATATTATCACCTGTGTATTAGTGATGACATCTAATTTAACAATTAACTGGAATATTATCACCTGTGTATTAGTGATGATATCTAATTTAACAATTAACTGGAATATTATCACCTGTGTATTAGTGATGACATCTATTAATACTGATTATCACCTGTGTATTAGTGATGATATCTAATTTAACAATTAACTGGAATATTATCACCTGTGTATTAGTGATGATATCTAATTTAACAATTAACTGGAATATTATCACCTGTGTATTAGAGATGACATCTAATTTAACAATTAACTGGAATGTTATCACCTGTGTATTAGTGATGACATCTAATTTAACAATTAACTGGAAGTTATCACCTGTGTATTAGTGATGACATCTAATTTAACAATTAACTGAATATTATCACCTGTGTATTAGTGATGATATCTAATTTAACAATTAACTGAATATTATCACCTGTGTATTAGTGATGATATCTAATTTAACAATTAACTGGAATATTATCACCTGTGTATTAGTGATGATATCTAATTTAACAATTAAGTGGAATATTATCCCTGTGTATTAGTGATGACATCTAATTTAACAATTAACTGGAATATTATCACCTGTGTATTAGTGATGATATCTAATTTAACAATTAACTGGAATATTATCACCTGTGTATTAGTGATGACATCTAATTTAACAATTAACTGGAATATTATCACCTGTGTATTAGTGATGATATCTAATTTAACAATTAACTGGAATATTATCACCTGTGTATTAGTGATGACATCTAATTTAACAATTAACTGGAATATTATCACCTGTGTATTAGTGATGATATCTAATTTAACAATTAACTGGAATATTATCACCTGTGTATTAGTGATGATATCTAATTTAACAATTAACTGGAATATTATCACCTGTGTATTAGTGATGACATCTAATTTAACAATTAACTGGAATATTATCACCTGTGTATTAGTGATGATATCTAATTTAACAATTAACTGGAATATTATCACCTGTGTATTAGTGATGATATCTAATTTAACAATTACTGGAATATTATCACCTGTGTATTAGTGATGACATCTAATTTAACAATTAACTGGAATATTATCACCTGTGTATTAGTGATGATATCTAATTTAACAATTAACTGGAATATTATCACCTGTGTATTAGTGATGACATCTAATTTAACAATTAACTGGAATATTATCCACCTGTGTATTAGTGATGATATCTAATTTAACAATTAACTGGAATATTATCACCTGTGTATTAGTGATGATATCTAATTTAACAATTAACTGGAATATTATCACCTGTGTATTAGAGATGACATCTAATTTAACAATTAACTGGAATGTTATCACCTGTGTATTAGTGATGACATCTAATTTAACAATTAACTGGAATGTTATCACCTGTGTATTAGTGATGACATCTAATTTAACAATTAACTGGAATATTATCACCTGTGTATTAGTGATGATATCTAATTTAACAATTAACTGGAATATTATCACCTGTGTATTAGTGATGATATCTAATTTAACAATTAACTGGAATATTATCCCCTGTGTATTAGTGATGACATCTATTTAACAATTAACTGGAATATTATCACCTGTGTATTAGTGATGACATCTAATTTAACAATTAACTGGAATATTATCACCTGTGTATTAGTGATGATATCTAATTTAACAATTAACTGGAATATTATCACCTGTGTATTAGTGATGACATCTAATTTAACAATTAACTGGAATATTATCACCTGTGTATTAGTGATGATATCTAATTTAACAATTAACTGGAATATTATCACCTGTGTATTAGTGATGATATCTAATTTAACAATTAACTGGAATATTATCACCTGTGTATTAGAGATGACATCTAATTTAACAATTAACTGGAATGTTATCACCTGTGTATTAGTGATGACATCTAATTTAACAATTAACTGGAATGTTATCACCTGTGTATTAGTGATGACATCTAATTTAACAATTAACTGGAATATTATCACCTGTGTATTAGTGATGATATCTAATTTAACAATTAACTGGAATATTATCACCTGTGTATTAGTGATGAAATCTAATTTAACAATTAACTGGAATATTATCACCTGTGTATTAGTGATGATATCTAATTTAACAATTAATGGAATATTATCCCCTGTGTATTAGTGATGACATCTAATTTAACAATTAACTGGAATATTATCACCTGTGTATTAGTGATGATATCTAATTTAACAATTAACTGGAATATTATCACCTGTGTATTAGTGATGACATCTAATTTAACAATTAACTGGAATATTATCACCTGTGTATTAGTGATGATATCTAATTTAACAATTAACTGGAATATTATCACCTGTGTATTAGTGATGACATCTAATTTAACAATAACTGGAATATTATCACCTGTGTATTAGTGATGATATCTAATTTAACAATTAACTGGAATATTATCACCTGTGTATTAGTGATGATATCTAATTTAACAATTAACTGGAATATTATCACCTGTGTATTAGTGATGATATCTAATTTAACAATTAACTGGAATATTATCACCTGTGTATTAGAGATGACATCTAATTTAACAATTAACTGGAATGTTATCACCTGTGTATTAGTGATGACATCTAATTTAACAATTAACTGGATGTTATCACCTGTGTATTAGTGATGATATCTAATTTAACAATTAACTGGAATATTATCACCTGTGTATTAGTGATGATATCTAATTTAACAATTAACTGGAATATTATCACCTGTGTATTAGGTGATATTTAAGTACTGGATTACCTGGTATTAGTGATATCTATTTAACAATAACTGGAATATTATCACCTGTGTATTAGTGATGATATCTAATTTAACAATTAACTGGAATATTATCACCTGTGTATTAGTGATGATATCTAATTTAACAATTAACTGGAATATTATCACCTGTGTATTAGTGATGATATCTAATTTAACAATTAACTGGAATATTATCACCTGTGTATTAGTGATGATATCTAATTTAACATAACTGGAATATTATCACCTGTGTATTAGTGATGATATCTAATTTAACAATTAACTGGATATTATCACCTGTGTATAGTGATGATATCTAATTTAACAATTAACTGGAATATTATCACCTGTGTATTAGTGATGATATCTAATTTAACAATTAACTGGAATATTATCACCTGTGTATTAGTGATGATATCTAATTTAACAATTAACTGGAATATTATCACCTGTGTATTAGTGATGATATCTAATTTAACAATTAACTGAATATTATCACCTTGTGTATTAGTGATGATATCTAATTTTAACAATTAACTGGAATATTATCACCTGTGTATTAGTGATGATATCTAATTAACAATTAACTGGAATATGATCACCTGTGTATTAGTGATGATATCTAATTTACAATTAACTGGAATATTATCACCTGTGTATAGTGATGATATCTAAATTAACAATTAACTGAATATTATCACCTGTGTATTAGTGATGACATCTAATTTAACAATTAACTGAATTATTATCACCTGTGTATTTAGTGATGATATCTAATTTAACAATTAACTGGAATATTATCACCTGTGTATTAGTGATGATATCTAATTTAACAATTAACTGGAATATTATCACCTGTGTATTAGTGATGACATCTAATTTAACAATTAACTGGA